>NC_091165.1:43718715-43908168 GCF_040958095.1 Procambarus clarkii | reverse complement strand
CTCTCTCTCCTCTCTCTCTCTCTCTCTCTCTCTCTCTCTCTCTCTCTCTCTCTCTCTCTCTCTCTCTCTCTCTCTCTCTCTCTCTCTCTCTCTCTCTCTCTCTCTCTCTCTCTCTCTCTCTCTCTCTCTCTCTCTCTCTCTCTCTCTCTCTCTCTCTCTCTCTCTCTCTCTCTCTCTCTCTCTCTCTCTCTCTCTCTCTCTCTCTCTCTCTCTCTCTCTCTCTCTCTCTCTCTCTCTCTCTCTCTCTCTCTCTCTCTCTCTCTCTCTCTCTCTCTCTCTCTCTCTCTCTCTCTCTCTCTCTCTCTCTCTCTCTCTCTCTCTCTCTCTCTCTCTCTCTCTCTCTCTCTCTCTCTCTCTCTCTCTCTCTCTCTCTCTCTCTCTCTCTCTCTCTCTCTCTCTCTCTCTCTCTCTCTCTCTCTCTCTCTCTCTCTCTCTCTCTCTCTCTCTCTCTCTCTCTCTCTCTCTCTCTCTCTCTCTCTCTCTCTCTCTCTCTCTCTCTCTCTCTCTCTCTCTCTCTCTCTCTCTCTCTCTCTCTCTCTCTCTCTCTCTCTCTCTCTCTCTCTCTCCTCTCTCTCTCTCTCTCTCTCTCTCTCTCTCTCTCTCTCTCTCTCTCTCTCTCTCTCTCTCTCTCTCTCTCTCTCTCTCTCTCTCTCTCTCTCCTCTCTCTCTCTCTCTCTCTCTCTCTCTCTCTCTCTCTCTCTCTCTCTCGCTCTCTCTCTCTCTCTCCAGATCATTTAATAGTTGGGGAAAGTAACATCGTTTCCTTTCTCCTGCTGCCGCTGTTCACGTATCTTTCTCCATTTCACTTAGACTTACGGCACACCAGAGGATTGACAACTAATGTCAATTTTCGACTGCCTACATAATTAGCATTTGAAAATGTATGCAAGTCTAGACAAACTCCTATAGCCCTTACATTCTAAACACAAATAAAGTATTAGCACACGCTTGCATCGCATTATATCATCATTAAGTAACGCGGAGATCAACTTTCTGGCGGTTGACCGAATAGCATTATTGAAATGTGTACCCCATTTAGCCAAACACATTATCTCCATTACAACTCATAGCATATGAATATTACGGTATACCAGTTTAGCCTCTGTAACACAATGTAACGCAACGTAACGTAACGCAAATCAACTTTTTGCAGTCCAAAATGTCATTTTTAAATGAAAGTATGACTTAGTCCATCTTCATTACATCTCTTACCATATAAATATTGGCGTCTATCAGTTTTAGCCCTCTGTAACACAATGTAACGTAAAGTAACGTAACGCTAATCAACTTTTTTTGCAGTCCGAAATGTCATTTTTAAATGAAAGCATAACTTAGTCCATCTCCATTACATCTCTTACCATATAAATATTGGCGTCTATCAGTTTTAGCCCTCTGTAACACAATGTAACGTAACGTAACGCAAATCAACTTTTTTGCAGTCCGAAATGTCATTTTTTTTTTTAAATGAAGTATGACTTAGTCCATCTCCATCACATCTCTTACCACATAAATATTTGACCTCTACCAGTTTTAGCCTTCTGTAACACAATGTAACGTAACGTAACGTAACGCAAATCAACTTTTGCAGTCCAAAATGACATTTTTAAATAAAAAGTATGACTTAGCCCATCTCCATTACATCTCCTTCCATATGAATATTACGGACTACCAGTTTTAGCCCTCTGTAACACAATGTAACGTAACGTGGAAAATCAACTTTATCGGATGACCAAATAGCATTATTGAAAATGACATCCATGTTTAGCCATTACATCCAAACACAAAGAAAAATATTACCGCTTTTCTTGAGAAACTTATATGTGGAGATCATATCTCCAGAGTCCACACAATAAGCCACACATCACTCATCTTCTGTTTTCAAATCACAGCTCGCATCTAATTTAATGTTATTTTTTTTTTACAGAAACTATGTTTTGAGAATATGCTCAATGTGAGCAATTACTATTCGTAGCATCAAACTCCTTTCAGTCATCAAAAACAAGCAGAGGTGTCGCATAAACCACTAAGATTTGATGTATGCAAGGTACATCATTTTTGACAATTCTGTCGCCGACACACTTTAGCGAGATGACTGCGCGCAACAGTACCCTAGCACTCTTAATAATTTTATTCAAGCACTGTTAACATAGCATAATGTAAGATTTTTTCACATTTCATATCGCGCGTGTAGATTAGAGAGAGAAGGCAAACATAGCTTGCAGCTAGACAAAACTTATCATAACAGATATGATTTCACAGAGTTTTTAACCGTTGCCAGTTTTTCAATGTTTTCTCTTCACTTGTGCTAAGTGAGTCAGACAAAAATGTGACATTTCATTTCATTATTAGCCATGCAATATGCTATTAGCTAGATAGTCAAAACATATAACAAGCATTATTTCACAGGAATTTTTTCTAGCAAATATGCTTCCTTTAAGCAGTTCAACACATCAAACACCAGCAGTCCGCGAAATTCCCTTTAGTCAATAATCATCCTTTACAGTATTTCTTGACTAAAATAGCACTCCAAAACATAAGTGGTCAATTTTATTCTCTCCGTCGCACTATAGTCAATAATTTGTTTCGCAGAGTGACGAGATTTCACGGTGTGCATAGTTTAAGAGAGATCACACTGTATTAATTACGGTCATGGATATCTTATGTTATGTTTATGAAGATCAGCACTTATTATTTTTATAATTTTTCTTGCCCCCCAGCTTTGCAGTCTTCTCATATTCTTTTTCAAATAAAGTTTGCTTACTGTTTTCCAGTAGATTGGCTTCACATTACATATATTAATCAATTTTCAAATTCAGTTCAGGTTCTTTTCAATATCACAGCTTTGTTGTCCCCCTGCCAGTATCTAGTTCAAGACCTCTTATTATCAATGTCATTAATACCGCTATCATCAACCTTGTATTGGATGTCTCAGACATTCAGTTAACAACGTAGTAAGTGTTTAATGAACGTGAGAATCACTTCATGGGCGCTCATTTTAGTTTAGTTTAAAGTTTTCCATCGTGAATTATTACTACTATTGGATAGCTCAGACATTCAGTTAACAATTCAGTAAGTGAAAATCACTTCATGTGAGCTCATTTTTAGTTTAGGATAAGGTTTATCCATCGTGAAATATTACTATCACCAGCAATGTATCGGGTGGGTCAACCATTCAGTTTACAACTCAGTAACTGTTTACTGAACATAGACAGCCCTCCATGCGTCCTCATTTTTTAGTTTAAAGTTTCTCCATCGTAAAAAATAAAATATTACTATCACAAACCAGGTATTGGGTGGGTCAACCATTCAGTTTACAACTCAGTAACAGTTTACTAAACATAGATATCCCTCCATGTGACCTCATTTTTTAGTTTAAAGTTTCTCCATCTCTTCATGTGAGCTCATTTTTAGTTTAGGATAAGGTTTTTCCATCGTGAAATACTATTATCAGTAACCAGTTATTGGAATGGCACTACCATTCAGTTTACAACTCGGTAACTGTTTACTGAACATTGTTATCCATCCATGCAACCTCATTTTTTAGTTTAAAGTTTCTACATCGTAAAAAATAAAATATTACTATCACAAACCATGTATTGGGTGTGTCAACCATCCAGTTTACAACTCAGTAACTGCTTACTGAACATAGACATCTCTCCATGCGAGCTCATTTTTAAGTTTAAAGTTTCTCCATCGTAAATAAAAAAATAAAATATTACTATCACAAACCTTGTATTGGCCAGCTCCGGCATTCAGTTTACAACTCAGTAAGTGTTTACTGAATGCAAAATCGCTACATGTGTGGTCATTTAGTTTAAAGTTTCTCAATCTTAAAATATTACTATCATCATCAACCATGCATTGGCCGGCTTAGTCTTTCAGTTTACATCTCAGTATGTGTTTACTGAATGCAAATCGCTACATGTGTGGTCATTTAGTTTAAAGTTTCTCAATCTTTAAATATTACTAACATCATCAACCATGCATTGCCTGGATAGTCTTTCAGTTTACATCTCAGTGAGTGTTAACTGAATGTGGAAATTATCACGTGTGAGCATTTAGTTTAGTTTCAAGTTTCAATTAAATACTATCATCAACCCCGTATTGGGCTGTCGGGCATTCAGTTATCCACTCGGTGAGTGTTTACTGAACGTCGAAATCATTTCCTGTGGGCCCATTTTTTACTTGAACCCGTCTCCACTCCAAACCAGTCAGGACCTGCGGTCCTGACTCGGACCGCAGGTCCGGTTTCGAGTGGTATTTAATAAGTTATTAATTTCATCAACACAAGACAGAACACGAAACATTGGGTATTGAATAGAAGTGATTGTAGAAAGCCTATTGGTCCATATTTCTTGATGCTTCTATATTGGAGCGGAGTCTTGAGGTGGGTAGAATATAGTTGTGCATTAATTGGCTGTTGATTGCTGGTGTTGACTTCTTGATGTGTAGTGCCTCGCAAACGTCAAGCCGCCTGCTATCGCTGTATCTATCGATGATTTCTGTGTTGTTTACTAGGATTTCTCTGGCGATGGTTTGGTTGTGGGAAGAGATTATATGTTCCTTAATGGAGCCCTGTTGCTTATGCATCGTTAAACGCCTAGAAAGAGATGTTGTTGTCCTGCCTATATACTGGGTTTTTTGGAGCTTACAGTCCCCAAGAGGGCATTTGAAGGCATAGACGACGTTTGTCTCTTTTAAAGCGTTCTGTTTTGTGTCTGGAGAGTTTCTCATGAGTAGGCTGGCCGTTTTTCTGGTTTTATAGTAAATTGTCAGTGGTATCCTCTGATTTCTGTCTGTAGGGATAACGTTTCTATTAACAATATCTTTCAGGACCCTTTCCTCCGTTTTATGAGCTGTGGAAAAGAAGTTCCTGTAAAATAGTCTAATAGGGGGTATAGGTGTTGTGTTGGTTGTCTCTTCAGAGGTTGCATGGCGTTTCACTTTCCTTCTTATGATGTCTTCGACGAAACCATTGGAGAAGCCGTTGTTGACTAGGACCTGCCTTACCCTACAGAGTTCTTCGTCGACTTGCTTCCATTCTGAGCTGTGGCTGAGAGCACGGTCGACATATGCGTTAACAACACTCCTCTTGTACCTATCTGGGCAGTCGCTTTTGGCATTTAGGCACATTCCTATGTTCGTTTCCTTAGTGTAGACTGCAGTGTGGAAACCTCCGCTCTTTTCCATGACTGTTACATCTAGAAAGGGCAGCTTCCCATCCTTTTCCATCTCGTAAGTGAAACGCAGCACGGAACTCCGCTCAAATGCCTCCTTCAGCTCCTGCAGATGTCTGACATGAGGTACCTGTGTAAAAATGTCGTCAACATACCTGCAGTATATGGCCGGTTTCAAGTTCATGTCGACTAAGACTTTTTGCTCGATGGTACCCATGTAGAAGTTTGCAAACAGGACACCTAGGGGAGAACCCATGGCGACCCCATCTACTTGCTTATACATGTGCCCATCCGGGCTCAAGAAGGGTGCCTCTTTACTACAAGCTTGGAGTAGTTTCCTTAGGATATTTTCTTGTATGTCAAGAGGAGTACAGGCTGGATCACGATACACTCTGTCAGCTATCATCCCGATTGTCTCGTCCACTGGTACGTTGGTGAACAGCGATTCTACGTCCAACGAGGCTCTTATTCCTGTGGCCCGTGTGCCCCACAGTAAGTCAACAAATTCCTTTGGCGACTTCAGGCTGAAGGCGCAAGGGACATAAGGAGACAGCAGGCCGTTGAGTCGCTTCGCTAGTCTGTACGTGGGTGTGGGTATCTGGCTAATGATTGGCCGAAGTGGTTTTCCAGGCTTGTGTGTCTTGACATTTCCATACGCATATCCAGGTTTATATTCCCCAATAATCTTTGGCAGGTGGAGTCCTGATTTCTTGGCGTTCACAGTTTCGATTAGTTTGTTGACCTTTGCTTTCAATTCGGCTGTAGTGTCCTTCGTTACCCTTTGGATTTAGTTTGGTCAGAGAGTATGAGGTTCATTTTCGCCAGATATTCGTCTTTTTTAAGAATGACGTATATTGGCGACTTGTCACCTCTCCTGACAACTATCTCCTTGTTCTCACGAAGGCTTTTGGCTGCCGCTTTGAGCTCGGGGGACAGTATGGTGCTTCTGTAATTGCCTCGATTCTTTCCTCCTTCCTAAGATTCTAAGAAAATTTGGTGTTGGATAAAATGATGAACTTAAAAAAAAAATTTAACTAATAATAGTAATATTGAAAGAACAAGAACAAATAGAAGAACAAACAACTGTCAATGTAATTAATCAGAGCTTTAATATAACAATGTGCTTTAATACACTTACTAAGCTCTCTCATCTCATTTTTCTCTTGCAATGTATTTGTTATCATTTATCAATTCTGATAGAAATTACCTACTTAATATTATCTGTTAGATTAAGGACCTGCCCGAAACGCTGTGCGTACTAGTGGCTTTACAAGATTGTAAATACTGTACTATTCAATGTATTCTCACAAACGCAATGTACCTTCTTGTATATATATAAATAAATAAATAAATAAATAAATAAATAAATAAATAAATAAATAGTTAATATTATTGAGCAGATATATAAATATACAAAGTGTCCATATATTAGAAGTTACACTTACCAGCCAACGCACACACTTTTGCTTTTAATTAGAGGGATATTCTTTTAATTAGAGGTATAATCTAATCTACTTTTAATGTAGATAATCTTCAAGGGATGTGTATGGAGTGATGATGATTGATTGATAAAGATTAAGCCACCCAAGAGGTGGCACGGGCATGAATAGCCCGTAAGTGGTGGCCCTTTTGAGCCATAACCAGTATTAGTAGATGATACTGTAGATCTGTGGAGGTGCGACTGCACCCTGCGTGACAGGAGATGCCTCCCGTGGAGTGGGAGACATCTCCTGTGCTACGAATGATATACTTGAGTACTGTAAGATCCCTTATTGACTGTGCTGCACCTGTCATTTCTTGTTTTGGTAAAGGTAGGATGGGCAAGTTTCAGAAGGTACAAAATGCACCGCTCCTGTGCCAGGTAAGTCCACTACGGGCTCACAAAAGCCCGTGCTATTTGCCCCGCTCCTGTGCCAGGTAAGTTACGGGCTCACCATAGCCCGTGCTACTTGGAACCTGTTCCGAGTAGCTGAATCTATAACAACAGACCACACGCTAGAAGATGAAGGGACGACGACGTTTCGGTCCGTCCTGGACTCTGTTTCTGTCTGTCTCCGTCTCTGATAAATGGGTCTATTTCAAAACTTAGTTTAGTCACTTAACAGGAGTCATAAGCAGCGTGAGTACGGTGAGCATCATAATGCAGTCCGAGGTAAGCTAAACAATTGTGTTATGCACCAGAAGAAATGTTAAATACCTTTGTTTTCCATTTTATTTAAATGTTTATAGTTGGATAGAGTTTTGTGATATGTGTAGTGCAAGTGAGATGTGATCATTTCTGTCCGGTCAGGAGAGAAATGGTTTTTAAATAGACGTTAGGCTAATTGGCCGATAGTTTGACGCAAGTGATCTATCACCTTTCTTAACTTTACCTATAAGGTTCTTCAGATCCTTTGTTATCCACTTTGGATCATTAGTATTCGATCTGGATATGTAGTATATGGTATAGTACATTCCTGGGCTTTGCTTAGAATATTTTTAAATAGGTTATATTTTGAATCCACATAGAAAACCCCTTTTACGTCACCTATCACCTATTTCAGAAAGTAAATTATATATTATTTATGCACATACAATGTAATGAGTGTAAGTGACAGCGTTGTTGAACAGACCACCAACGATAGGAAGCCTGGTCAAACCAGGCCCCTGGGGACGTTGATCCGCGTAACCTTTGAAAGAAGAATTAACCGCAAGGTAAAGTAATCCTCCCCAGGGGCGATAGACTTCCCAACCTTAATTGTCATCTTTATGTTTAACATTACTCTTCATGTTTAAGAAATTTGCTATCATGGGGGCTAATCAAACGCAAAAATTCGGAAAAAATCGAATCTTTTTGAAAAATTTATAAAAATACTACAACGTTCTGGCAACACTTTGGCGCAAACCCGATAATGTTATGATATAAATTAAAGCATTTATGGTACATTTCCATGCGTAATTGTGCAGAATCCAGTGCCCCGCGGCTGTGGCGCGCCAAGAGTATTGCGTCGTACGTTCTAAACGTCAAATTTTTCGTAATAACGTCGTAAATATCGATGCATGCAAGTAAATATACACTCATTGGCAACCTTCTCATCCCTTGCTGTGCTATAGGGGAGGTCCCAGCCCCCAGTCACCTCGTGTGTCTGATAGGGTGCGGAGTGTTCTGATGCACGCTCCATTATCGTTCCTGGTAATAGCGCATTGTTGCTCTACTGCACAAACTCTTATAAAGAGATAGTGCCAGAAGATAAGAGCAGCAAATCTGGCAGTCGGTCGCCGTCTTTATCAGTAAAAGAAAGCCGCTTTAGCGCGAAGAGTAATAATATCCAGTGAGAGATGGTGGCGCACCACACCTCCTCACCATTCCTCTCACACCACCTCAACCTTCCTCACACACCTTCCTCAACCCTCCTAGACCCTCCTCACACACCTTCCTAGACCTCCCTCCCTCCAACAAGCCGAGACGGGCTCCTGAGGAAGGTGATCCAGCAATCATGCAGGTGCCTACTAGTGCCCAATGCAGTGCCACCTTGAGGACCCACAATTCGGACCAATGTCAATAGGTTAGTATGTTTTAGTGTTATAATTTGATAGTTGGTAATAACTGTAATATGTATGTGCAGGATATATATATATATATATATAATATATATATATATATATATATATATATATATATATATATATATATATATATATATATATATTTTTTTTTACAATTTTTTTTTTTTCGTTTGTTATCAGGCGATGTGCATGGAACTTGCACACCTTGCTCAATGGATGCCTATCTGCAAGGGTGCCAATTATGAACGAAATAGGTCGATGTCAAACTCGGCTACAGGTGGCCGAACTTTGATCTTATTTTACTTAGGTAAGTAATTTACAACTTCAAGGTGTTTCTCAGCTTTCATTTATTAATCAATTTACATGCAAATTACACCTTATATGTAGTGTTTGTGCTTCTACAAAAGTGTTGAGACATTTTAGTCCAAAGTCCATTTGTTGATTTTATAAAAATTTATAAATATCATAAATTGCATATTTTTGGAAGGGTAACTTTGAATAATTATATTATTGCACTAAACACTTTTTGGCTAAAACCTCAATTATAAATCCTTTATTACATGCTAATGTGATATCTGAGTGTTATAGAAATGATTTTAGTTGACACATGTGTTCCCATGCAGTGAGAACTTACATACAATATGTAAACTTTCTATATTTAAATTTTAATTTATAATGAGGAAAATGGAGTTAAATATAATGAAATAATTAAACAGAGTACGACAATGTTATTTATTAACAAAAAGTTAAGGAAAATGAAATAAACTTATGCTCTAAATATATAATTTTAAACAAATCAAATTAATTGAATATGCAATCTCTGTACCTACTAATTAATATGTATGTCAGTGACCACAGACCTTTCGCATATAAACTGTATGGCTGTGATATGAACCCCTCACATTTATCTCTCGAGTGTATAGATGTTACCAGTTTCATTTAACATCTAAGTGAACAAAAGGTAAAAAATAGATAATAATCGACAGTTTTAAAAATCCGAAAATATGGTGTTGGATACAATGAGGAACTTATAAAAAGATTTAACTAATAATAGTAATATTGAAAGAACTAGAACAAATAGAAGAACAAACAACTGATAGTTAATATTATTGAGCAGATATATAAATATACAAAGTGACCATATATTAGAAGTTATACTTACCAACCAACGCACATACTTTTGCTTTTAATTAGAGGGATGGTGAAATAGCGCATATGTATGCATATATATGTAACGGGAAACAAATATGTTATATATATATATATATATATATATATATATATATATATATATATATATATATATATATATATATATATATATATATATATATATATATATATATATATAACTGAAAACTCACACCCCAGAAGTGACTCGAACCCATACTCCCAGAAGCAACGCAACTGGTATGTACAAGACGCCTTAATCCACTTGACCATCACGACCGGACAAAATGAGGTGATAGCCGAGGCTATATGAACCACCCCACCGCCGGCACTCGGATAGTTATCTTGGGCATAGCATTTTACCAAATCACCTCATTCTTTGGGGCACACGTGAGGAACACAAATGCGAACAAGCCTGAATGGTCCCCAGGACATATGCAACTGAAAACTCACACCCCAGAAGTGACTCGAACCCATACTCCCAGAAGCAACGCAACTGGTATGTACAAGACGCCTTAATCCACTTGACCATCACGACCGGACAAAATGAGGTGATAGCCGAGGCTATATGAACCACATATGTTCATATAGAGTATGGGTTCGAGTCACTTCTGGGGTGTGAGTTTTCAGTTGCATATGTCCTGGGGACCATTCAGGCTTGTTCGCATTTGTGTTCCTCACGTGTGCCCCAAAGAATGAGGTGATTTGGTAAAATGCTATGCCCAAGATAACTATCCGAGTGCCGGCGGTGGGGTGGTTCATATAGCCTCGGCTATCACCTCATTTTGTCCGGTCGTGATGGTCAAGTGGATTAAGGCGTCTTGTACATACCAGTTGCGTTGCTTCTGGGAGTATGGGTTCGAGTCACTTCTGGGGTGTGAGTTTTCAGTTGCATATGTCCTGGGGACCATTCAGGCTTGTTCGCATATATATATATATATATACATATATATGTTATATATATATATATATATATATATATATATATATATATATATATATATATATATACATATATATGTTATATATATATATATATATATATATATATATATATATATATATATATATACATATATATGTTATATATATATATATATATATATATATATATATATATATATATATATATATATATATATATATATACATATATATGTTATATATATATATATATATATATATATATATATATATATATATATATATATATATATGTCGTACCTAGTAGCCAGAACGCACTTTTTGGCCTACTATGCAAGGCCCGATTTGCCTAATAAGCTAAGTTTTCCTGAATTAATATTTTTTCTCTAATTTTTTTCTTATGAAATGATAAAGCTACCCATTTCATTATGTATTAGGTCAATTTTTTTTAATTGGAGTTAAAATTAACGTAGATATATGACCGAACCTAACCAACCCTACCTAACCTAACCTAAACTATCTTTATAGGTTAGGTTAGGTTAGGTAGCCAAAAAAGTTAGGTTAGGTTAGGTTAGGTAGGTTAGGTTGATGAAAAACAATTAATTCATGAAAACTTGGCTTATTAAGCAAATCGGGGCTTGCATAGTAGGCTGAGAAGTGCGTTCTGGCTACTAGGTACGACATATATATATATATATATATATATATATATATATATGTCGTACCTAGTAGCCAGAACTCACTTTTCAGCCTACAATGCAAGGCCCGATTTGCCTAATAAGCCAAGTTTTCATGAATTAATATATTTTCTCTATTTTTTTTCTTATGAAATGATAAAGCAACCCATTTCATTATGTAAGAGGTCAATTTTTTTTTATTGGAGTTAAAATTAACGTAGATATATGACCGAACCTAACCAACCTTACCTAACCTAACCTAACCTATCTTTATAGGTTAGGTTAGGTTAGGTAGCCTAAAAAGTTAGGTTAGGTTAGGTTAGGTAGGTTAGGTAGTCGAAAAGCAATTAATTCATGAAAACTTGGCTTATTAGGCAAATCGGGCCTTGCATAGTAGGCTCAGAAGTGAGTTCTGGCTACTAGGTACGACATATATATATATATATATATATATATATATATATATATATATATATATATATATATATATATATATATATGTCGTACCTAGTAGCCAGAACGCACTTCTCAGCCTACTATGCAAGGCCCGATTTGCCTAATAAGCCAAGTTTTCATGAATAAATTGTTTTTCGACTACCTAACCTACCTAACCCAACCTAACCTACCTTTTTCGGCTAGCTAGTAGGGTAGGTAGGTAGGTAGGGTTGGTTAGGTTCGGTCATATGTCTACGTTAATTTTAACTCCAATAAAAAAAAATTGACCTCATACATAATGAAATGGGTAGCTTTATCATTTCATAAGAAAAAAATTTGAGA
Organism: Procambarus clarkii; assembly: GCF_040958095.1. NCBI lineage: Eukaryota > Metazoa > Arthropoda > Malacostraca > Decapoda > Cambaridae > Procambarus > Procambarus clarkii. The sequence goes on along the minus strand of NC_091165.1, from coordinate 43,895,897 downwards.
AAATATATTAATTCAGGAAAACTTGGCTTTTCAGGCAAATCGGGCCTTGCATAGTAGGCTGAGAAGTGCGTTCTGGCTACTAGGTACGACATATATATATATATATATATATATATATATATATATATATATATATATATATATATATATATATATATATATATATATATATATATATAATATATATATATATATATATATATATATATATTATTAAATATGACCGAAAAAGTAAGATTAATAATTCTAACACGAATTTTCTCGATCTTTCGTACATTTCTTTTCACTGTTAGTGGTAATTCAAAAATCAATTCTCCAAAATTCATTTTTATTTCTAGTCTGACGCGACACTTGAGCACGTTTCGTAATTACATTTTCAAAGACTTTACACATACACAACTGAATAGAACTTACACATCTCCGATTTGTTTATATCTACATTTGAGTGAGATGGATGGGGTGAGGTGGTATTAATAGGGTATTAATTTCATCAACACAAGACAGAACACGAAACAATGGGTATTGAATGGAAGTGATTGTAGAAAGCCTATTGGTCCATATTTCTTGATGCTTCTATATTGGAGCGGAGTCTTGAGGTGGGTAGAATATAGTTGTGCATTAATTGGTTGTTGATTGCTGGTGTTGACTTCTTACTGTGTAGTGCCTCACAAACATCAAGCCGCCTGCTATCGCTGTATCTATCGATGATTTCTGTGTTGTTTACTAGGATTTCTCTGGCGATGGTTTGGTTGTGGGAAGAGATTATATGTTCCTTAATGGAGCCCTGTTGCTTATGCATCGTTAAACGCCTAGAAAGAGATGTTGTTGTCTTGCCTATATACTGTTTTTTTTGGAGCTTACAGTCCCCAAGAGGGCATTTGAAGGCATAGACGACGTTGGTCTCTTTTAAAACGTCTGGAGAGTTTCTCATGAGTAGGCTGGCCGTTTTTCTGGTTTTATAGTAAATCGTCAGTTGTATCCTCTGATTTTTGTCTGTAGGGATAACGTTTCTATTAACAATATCTTTCATGACCCTTTCCTCCGTTTTATGAGCTGTGGAAAAGAAGTTCCTGTAAAATAGTCTAATAGGGGGTATAGGTGTTGTGTTAGTTGTCTCTTCAGAGGTTGTATGGCGTTTCGCCTTCCTTCTTATGATGTCTTCAACGAAACCATTGGAGAAGCCGTTGTTGACTAGGACCTGCCTTACCCTACAGAGTTCTTCATCGACTTGCTTCCATTCTGAGCTGTGGCTGAGAGCACGGTCGACATATGCGTTAGCAACACTCCTCTTGTACCTGTCTGGGCAGTCGCTGTTGGCATTTAGGCACATTCCTATGTTCGTTGCCTTAGTGAAGACTGCAGTGTGGAAACCTCCGCTCTTTTCCATTGCTGTTACATCTAGAAAGGGCAGCTTCCCATCCTTTTCCATCTCGTAAGTGAAACGCAGCACGGAACTCTGCTCAAATGCCTCCTTCAGCTCCTGCAGATGTCTGACATCAGGTACCTGTGTAAAAATGCCCTCTTGGGGACTGTAACCTCCAAAAAACCCAGTATATAGGCAAGACAACAACATCTCTTTCTAGGCGATTAACGATGCATAAGCAACAGCTGGGCTCCATTAAGGAACATAAAATCTCTTACCACAACCAAACCATCGCCAGAGAAATCCTAGTAAACAACACAGAAATCATCGATAGATACAGCGATAGCAGGCGGCTTGACGTTTGCGAGGCACTACACATTAAGAAGTCAACACCAGCAATCAACAGCCAATTAATGCACAACTATATTCTACCCACCTCAAGACTCCGCTCCAATATAGAAGCATCAAGAAATATGGACCAATAGGCTTTCTACAATCACTTCCATTCAATACCCATTGTTTCGTGTTCTGTCTTGTGTTGATGAAATTAATACCCTATTAATACCACCTCACCCCATCCACCTCACTCAAATGTAGATATAAACAAATCGGAGATGTGTAAGTTCTATTCAGTTGTGTATGTGTAAAGTCTTTGAAAATGTAATAAGTTTTACGAAACGCGCTCAAGTGTCGCGTCAGACTAGAAATAAAAATGAATTTTGGAGAATTGATTTTTGAATTACCACCAACAGTGAAAAGAAATGTACGAAAGATCGAGAAAATTCGTGTTAGAATTATTAATCTTACTTTTTCGGTCATATTTAATAATATATGTCTACAGGAAAGACTGCTACCAAAATATACTAATATATATATATATATATATATATATATATATATATATATATATATATATATATATATATATATATATATATATATATATATATATATATATATATATATATTGTCGGGGTTCACCGTATTAGAGGGGCGAGTAACAGTATACCCAAGGTCACTCACTGTAGCCCTGCGGGTCTTCACTCTATCCTCGTGGCGCCACTGTACGCCAGGAGGGTATCCCAGTCAATCCCAACCGGCCTCTGATCGAGAAGGAGTGGGAACACAGCTTGTTCTCTTAACTGCTGTGTGCCCGCCCCGGCATGGGCTCTACTACTAACCACAAGGTCGCCAACTGGTGTTTCCCGTGTCCAGTAACACGTCAGTGGTTTTGTTGGATTGTGGTAGCAGTTGCAAGAACACACTTAATAGATCTGATATCAGGCAGGTATTTATTTCTATCACTCTATTTCCTTTCAGGTATTATATAGCCACAAGAAATATGGAGGGGATGATATAAACACCAATGTACTTTGTATTTTACTTAAAACTCAAGACATCACAAGATTATATCAATAAGCAAACAGCCATTTCATGCGGAAGTCGCTCGTTCTCACGAATAATCACGAACTCGCCAAGCCGGCAATGCTTCCCCTCACGTCAATGTCAAAATCAGCTGGGCGACTCCCACCGCGCGAATGTTCGTTTAAATGAGGCGTGAGGCGCCTGTTTCTTTAAATTCTCAAGGATCACTAAATGTTCAAGCACACAATATTTGCGACAATAGCACGTAAATACTTCGCTGCACTGATCTTGAACTCAATCAAACATTTCTACATTAATGGACACAATAATTCACTATCATGGTATAACACACTGCCCTTCATTTAATGATAACGTATGCAAGAATATATCACTGGAGTTCTCAGTAATTCCTTTCGTGGGCGAATATTCCAATAATCACTGCACACATGAATGGTAATTCAATACACAAGCATCGACATATATATATATATAGATAAATCATAGATATCAATAATGGTAATAATATAGTTACTGGGCACTTAGCCTATCACCAAATACTGGCACATTTATATATGTATTCTCTCACTAAATGATCATATTAAAGTCTCATGAAAGACATTATCAACAAAGTAAATTCATCAATTACTCCGGGTGTCTGCACACACCAATAATAATCATAAATACCGTGAGGACTCTATGTAGCCCCACTCTGCACCTTGTGCCTTACTGTGACATAGGTGAGCCTTGCTCACGACATACAAAATACCCTGGCTAAATACATTTATATATGTATTCTCTCACTAAATGATCATATCAAAGTCTCATGAAAGACATTATCAACACAGTAAATTCATCAATTACTCCGGGTGTCTGCACACACCAATAATAATCATAAATACCGTGAGGACTCTGTAGCCCCACTCTGCACCTTGTGCCTTAATGTGACATAGGTGAGCCTTGCTCACGACATACAAAATACAGTAAATTCATCAATTACTCCGGATGTCTGCACACACCAATAATAATCATAAATACCGTGAGGACTCTATGTAGCCCCACTCTGCACCTTGTGCCTTACTGTGACATAGGTGAGCCTTGCTCACGACATACAAAATACCCTGGCTAAATAATATAGCTGACTAAAGGGGAATTGGGAGGGAAACTAGAATCACCTACTTCCACCTATCCTCCGGTGAGAGTTGAGTTGTAGCTCCTGGTCCAGGCTCCTGCCTCGTGTAGGGAACGCCCCCACACACACCCTGTCGTGTCCTCCAGGAACTCAATCAACGTCCCACCATAAACGCATCGTCTCCGTGTTCCGTCCTCCGCGGGTCCGTGCCCCTCCTCCACGTCTTGTAGGGTTGGAGTTGGTCTCCCGGCCGTCAACTTCTCCTCCCGATAACGGCTACCTGCCTACGTCTCGGCTGCAGTCGTTCGGATTCCCGATTAGTGTCTTCTTTCACTGCTTCCCAGTGGATTGGCCCAGCCGCTACGTCGTCACTGTGAAGCTATCAGACATCCCAGACGATACTGCCTAGACTTCACCTGCACAGCACCCGACCCTGGAGCACTTGATGCTCAATATTCCGTCAATTCCCTCTTCGGTCCACACATGGAAAGAAGGAAGACCTCTGGCGTACTTGCAGACTACGGGTGACGCGTAAGATCCACGGGAGTGGCGTATTACTGTCAGATTGACAGGATCAATCTTCACACATCCGTCCACCTTGACGTGTCGTGTCAGACTGATTCCCTCACAGAGGATTGGCCCAGCCACTACGTCATCACTGTGAAGCTATCAGCCGTCGCATACGTCGCTGCCTAGATTCCACTTTTGCACAACACCTGTCCATGGAGCACTTGTTGCTCAATATTCTGTCAATTCCTTCTCTGGTCCAGCACATGAACGAAGGAAGAACCCACAGGTGATGGCAGACCACGGGTGATGCGTAAGTCCTCCAGAGACGGGGTAAACTGTCCAACTGACAGGACCCCCCAGCACACGTCCGACCTCCTTGACGTGCTGTCTTAGACTGATGGCGCCGCCGTGGCGCTCTGACCGGACACCCCTTCCTTCGTGACGTCATATTCGCCATGGGAGGTTTTCATTGGCTCCCTGTGCCACGTCGCTGTCGGTGACCAATCTGGTGTCACTGACGTCACACAGTTTTGGCGGCAAACCAGAAGAGCCAGCACCATATTGGCTTCCTAAAGGGCCTATACCACAGGCCAAAATACTCTTCTTTTATCAATTTCTCGGCACTTCGAGAACACTACATTCTCCCACATATATCAAACTGATGCCTGCAACGTAGAGAACGCTCGGGTAAAGTGGACATGACTCTTACAGCAGGCGTGGGAGAAATATAAGGGGGGGGGGGAACACTGTCACATACCCCTCCCCTTAAAATAAGAGTCATGTCTGGTTAGTGTATACAGGACAGGGCATCTGCTACTACGTAGTCTTCCCATCGGATGAGTTTAATTTCCAACCAGTATTCCTGCCGCCAATGCGAGACGCTCCTTACGTATCCGTTGACCGTTCCCACGGTCACTCCTGATGTCCATTGTTCCTGCAGCATGGACAGAGGACTTTGCACCTCTCGTCCATACACCAGCTGGAAAGGTGAGAACCCTAACGATCCTACCACTGCGTTACGCATGGCAAACAACGCAGGGCATACTGCTTCATCACCTTCAGTTCCCTGCTCTGTGCAGAACACTCTCATCAGCATGCCGTCCTGTATGTAAAAATAAGTGGCCCTCTCAGGACCAACACGTCCTCCATTGGCCTCATGAATCAATTCGGGGAACTCTATCTGCTGCAACTCTCCAAGACGAGTGCGGTCTACCCCTAGAGAACTGGTGAGGGTCACCTGTAACTCACCATCCGGGCTGCCTTTGCCCTCCACTCGTTCTCCGGGTTCCATGAAGAGGTGATCGATTTCCAGACTGTCGGACGTCTCCTCGGCCCCATCAGATTCACACCCTCCGTGTCCGTTGCACTGCCTCGGAATCACAGCACAAACCGGGGACGCCGCCGTGGCGATTCCTTTCTCGTCCCCACAGGCGTTTAACACTCCACCTGTCTCCTTATAGTGCTCTAAGCACTCCTCGCCCTTCGCGAGATTCGGGAGGACATATCCTCCACATGCTTCATTTCCGAGGATGACTTATGCCTCCATCTTGGGCATTGATGCACAGACCCCCACCACTAGGGTCTGGCAGCCATAATCAGAATTCAGAGTCACCTGGTGTAGGGACATCCTCACTGGGCCTCCCACAGTGGTCACACTGCCACCCCCACACTGGTACTCTCGTAACCCTCGGGGAACAGGGTTTCGCTCACCAGGGTAAAATCTGCCCCAGTGTCTCTTAATATTGTCACAGGAATGGGGTCTGCGTCCTCCATCCTTACAGTTCCCTCACACACGAATGGGTGAACTCTTTTCTCCCCACTCAGTACAGGTTCACCCCGCACCCTCTCGGCCATCTGGTCCTCGACCCTCACGAAAGCCACATTCCCCCGCTGCTCAAGGTGTCTGCATTCCCGCGCGACGTGTCCGAATATTCTGCAGTTGTAGCAGCGGATCCTTCTTCTTCTGTGGATCTTCCTCGCGCCACTCATCGACTCCTCCGTTTCGGCAACAACTCCAGAGCTCTCAGCTTGGGACTACTTTACCGGCTCCACAGCACTCTTTGAGCCTCTCCTGTCTCCACTTGAGAGGTGGGACTCAGGAGAACTCGCTCCTGTCCTCCATCCGTCCGTCCTTCTATATCTTCTACCATATCCGAAGTGTATGGGCGGTCGGTGCCGTCCCTCACGGTGTGGTCGCAGGGCTTCTTCCAGCATGCCAGCTCTGTCGGCCGCGGCTCTCAGGTCCTTAATATCCGCCTCCTTTACTCTCACCCTGATCTCAGGAGAGAGCACGGACATAAACGTCTCCATGACCATAAGCCTCTTGACCTCTTCAGCCGACTTCGCTCCTTCAGACTCCAGCCACTTCAGGAACTTTCTCTCCATGTCCCTCACCGTCTCTGCATAAGATTTTCCTGGCGAACGGGTACATTCCCTGAATCTCTTCCTGTAACATTCCGGCGTTAACTTGAACGAGTGGAGCACAGCTCTCTTTACAGCACCGTAGTTGGTACACTCTTGGAGGTCGAGCATATTGTAGGCTTCACGAGCTTCACTGGTGAGCCTACTCTGAACCAGCTCCGCCCACTCCGCCCTCGGCCACTTCTTCAAGGTAGCGATCTTCTCGAAGTGGTCGAAGAAACCTTCAGCTTCATTTGGTACAAAGACCGGCAGATCTCGCTCCCTCACTCGGCGGTCTTCCTGTTGCGGCGGAGCAGGTGTACCTAGCCCTAGCTCAGCTCGCTTCAGCTCCACCTCCTTGTTAGCTTCTATCTCATGCCGTCTCAGCCTAGCTTTTCGCTCGCGCTCCTCTCGCCTTAGCTGTGCTTCTCGCTCTTGTTCTTCCCTGCGCAGCTGTGCTACTCGCTCCTGTTCTTCCCTGCGCAGCTGTGCTTCTCGCTCTTCTTTGCGCTGCTGTGCCTCTCGCTCTTCTTTGCGCTGCTGTGCTTCTCGCTCTTCTTTGCGCTGCTGTGCCTCTCGCTCTTCTTTGCGCTGCTGTGCTTCTGCTTCTCGCTCTTCTTTGCGCTGCTGTGCTTCTGCTTCTCGCTCTTCCCTTCTCAGCTGTGCCTCCAGCTGCAGCTTCATTATCTCCAGCTTAACGCTGCGCCTGCTGCCGCTGGATCCCCTGCTGCTTCCACCAATGCTCAGGTGTTCTCCCATACTGGCAGGTGTTTGTGGCCATTCCTCCCCCAAAGCTTCATCTCATGCTCTGAGCTGTGCCATGATCTCCAGTCTTTTCTCTCCCACTTTGGAAGATCTCAGCTTTATCCCAAAATGGTCTGCTATTGACTGTAACTGTGCCTTGGTGCACTCCTCCAGCACCTGCTCATCTCTAGTGTCAATGAACCTTGTTACTTTATCATCCTCCATCTTGTGCTATGAGTGATAACCTGCACCTGATACCTAATACCACTGCAAAGTACCACAACTGTAACCATTATCTTGATCGTTATCCTGGCGAGGTCGCCAATGTCGGGTTTCACCGTATTAGAGTGGCGAGTAACAGTATACCCAAGATCACTCACCGTAGCCCTGCGGGTCTTCACTCTATCCTCGCGGCGCCACTGTACGCCAGGAGAGTATCCCAGTCAATCCCAACCAGCCTCTGATCGAGAAGGAGTGGGAACACAGCTTGTTCTCTTAACTGCTGTGTACCCGCCCCGGCATGGGCTATACTACTAACCACAAGGTCGCCAACTGGTGTTTCCCGTGTCCAGTAACACGTCAGTGGTTTTGTTGGATTGTGGTAGCAGTTGCAAGAACACACTCAATAGATCTGATATCAGGCAGGTATTTATTTCTATCACTCTATTTCCTTTCAGGTATTATATAGCCACAAGAAATATGGAGGGGATGATATAAACACCAATGTACTTTGTATTTTACTTAAAACTCAAGACATCACAAGATTATATCAATAAGCAAACAGCCATTTCACGCGGAAGTCGCTCGTTCTCACGAATAATCACTAACTCGCCAAGCCGGCAATGCTCCCCCTCACATCAATGTCAAAATCAGCTGGGCGACTCCCACCGCGTGAATGTTCGTTTATTTGAGGCGTGAGGCGCCTGTTTCTTTAAATTCTCAAGGATCACTAAATGTTCAAACACACAATATTTGCGACAATAGCACGTAAATACTTCGCTGCACTGATCTTGAGCTCAATCAAACATTTCTATATTAATGGACACAATAATTCACTATCATGGTATAACACACTGCCCTTCATTTAATGATAACGTATGCAAGTATATATCACTGGAGTTCTCAGTAATTCCTTTCGTGGGCGAATATTCCATTAATCACTGCACACATGAATGGTTATTCAATACACAAGCATCGACATATATATATATATATATATATATATATATATATATATATATATATATATATATATATATATATATATATATATAGATAAATCATAGATATCAAAAATGGTAATAATATAGTTACTGGGCACTTAGCCTATCACCAAATACTGGCACATTTATATATGTATTCTCTCACTAAATGATCATATTAAAGTCTCATGAAAGACATTATCAACACAGTAAATTCATCAATTACTCCGGGTGTCTGCACACACCAATAATAATCATAAATACCGTGAGGACTCTATGTAGCCCCACTCTGCACCTTGTGCCTTACTGTGACATAGGTGAGCCTTGCTCACGACATACAAAATACTCTGGCTAAATAATATAGCTGACTAAAGGGGAATTGGGAGGGAAACTAGAATCACCTACTTCCACCTATCCTCCGGTGAGAGTTGAGTTGTAGCTCCTGGTCCAGGCTCCTGCCTCGTGTAGGGAACGCCCCCACACACACCCTGTCGTGTCCTCCAGGAACTCAATCAACGTCCCACCATAAACGCCTCGTCTCCGTGTTCCGTCCTCCGCGGGTCCGTGCCCCTCCTCCACGTCTTGTAGGGTTGGAGTTGGTCTCCCGGCCGTCAACTTCTCCTCCCGATAACGGCTGCCTGCCTACGTCTCGGCTGCAGTCGTTCAGATTCCAGATTAGTGTCTTCTTTCACTGCTTCCCAGTGGATTGGCCCAGCCGCTACGTCGTCACTGTGAAGCTATCAGACATCCCAGACGATACTGCCTAGACTTCACCTGCACAGCACCCGACCCTGGAGCACTTGATGCTCAATATTCCGTCAATTCCCTCTTCGGTCCACACATGGAATGAAGGAAGACCTCTGGATTACTTGCAGACTACGGGTGGCGCGTAAGATCCACGGGAGTGGCGTATAACTGTCTGATTGACAGGATCAATCTTCACACATCCGATTACCTTGACGTGTCGTGTCAGACTGATTCCCTCACGGAGGATTGGCCCAGCCGCTACGTCATCACTGTGAAGCTATCAGCCGTCGCATACGTCGCTGCCTAGACTCCACTCTTGCACAACACCTGTCCATGGAGCACTTGTTGCTCAATATTCTGTCAATTCCTTCTCTGGTCCAACACATGAACGAAGGAAGACCCCACAGGTGATGGCAGACCACGGGTGATGCGTAAGTCCTCCGGAGACGGGGCAAACTGTCCAACTGACAGGACTCCCCAGCGCACGTCCGACCTCCTTGACATGCTGTCTTAGACTGATGGCGCCACCGTGTCGCTCTGACCGGACCCCCCTTCCTTCGTGACGTCATATTCGCCATGGGAGGTTTTCATTGGCTCCCTGTGCCACGTCGCTATCTGTGACCAATCTGGTGTCACTGACGTCACACAGTTTTGGCGGCAAAACAGAAGAGCCAGCGCCATATTGGCTTCCTAAAGGGCCTTTACCACAGGCCAAAATATTCTTCTTTTATAAATTTCTCGGTACTTCGAGAACACTACATTCTCCCACATATATCAAACTGATGCCTGCAACGTAGAGAACGCTCGGGTAAAGTGGACATGACTCTTACAGCAGGCGTGGGAGAAATATAAGGGGGGAAACACCGTCACAATATATATATATATATATATATATATATATATATATATATATATATATATATATATATATACATATATATATATATATATATATATATATATATATATATATATATATATATATATATATATATATATATATATATGTCGTACCTAATAGCCAGAACTCACTTCTTGGCCTACTATGCAAGGCCCGATTTGCCTAATAAGCCAAGTTTTCATGAATTAATGTTTTTTCGACTACCTAACCTACCTAACCTAACCTAACCTAACTTTTTCCGCTTCCTAACCCAACCTAACCTATAAAGATAGGTTAGGTTAGGTTAGGTGGGGTTGGTTAGGTTCGGTCATATATCTACATTAATTTTAACTCTAATAAAAAAAAATTGACCTCATACATAATGAAATGGTTAGCTTTATCATTTCATAAGAAAAAAAAAATAGAGAAAATATAATAATTCAGGAAAACTTGGCTGATTAGGCAAATCGGGCCTTGCATAGTAGGCTGAGAAGTGCGTTCTGGCTACTAGGTACGACATATATATATATATATATATATATATATATATATATATATATATATATATATATATATATATATATATATATATATATATATATATATATATATGTCGTACCTAGTAGCCAGAACTCACTTTTCAGCCTACAATGCAAGGCCCGATTTGCCTAATAAGCCAAGTTCTCATGAATTAATATATTTTCTCTAATTTTTTTTCTTATGAAATGATAAAGCTACCCATATCATTATGTAAGGGGTCAATTTTTTTTATTGGAGTTAAAATTAACGTTGATATATGACCGAACCTAACCAACCCTACCTAACCTAACCTAACCTATCTTTATAGGTTAGGTTTGGTTAGGTAGCCGAAAAAGTTAGGTTAGGTTAGGTTAGGTAGGTTAGGTAGTCGAAAAGCAATTAATTCATGAAAACTTGGCTTATTAGGCAAATCGGGCCTTGAATAGTAGGCTCAGAAGTGAGTTCTGGCTACTAGGTACGACATATATATATATATATATATATATATATGTCGTACCTAGTAGCCAGAACGCACTTTTTGGACTACTATGCAAGGCCCGATTTGCCTAATAAGCCAAGTTTTCCTGAATTAATATGTTTTCTCTAATTTTTTTCTTATGAAATGATAAAGCTACCCATTTTATTATGTATGAGGGAAATTTTTTTTTATTGGAGTTAAAATTAACGTAGATATATGACCGAACCTAACCAACCCTACCTAACCTAACCTAACCTATCTTTATAGGTTAGGTTAGGTTAGGTAGCCGAAAACGTTAGGTTAGGTTAGGTTAGGTAGGTTAGGTAGTCGAAAAAACATTAATTCATGAAAACTAGGCTTATTAGGCAAATCGGGCCTTGCATAGTAGGCTGAAAAGTGCGTTCTGGCTACTAGGTACGACATATATATATATATATATATATATATATATATATATATATATATATATATATATATATATATATATATATATATATATATATATATATATATATATATATATGTCGTACCTAATAGCCAGAACGCACTTCTCAGCCTACTATTCAAGGCCCGATTTGCCTAATAAGCCAAGTTTTCATGAATTAATGTTTTTTCGTCTACCTAACCTACCTAACCTAATCTAACCTAGCTTTTTTTGGTTACCTAACCTAACCTTACCTATAAATATAGGTTAGGTTAGGTTAGGTAGGGTTGGTTAGGTTCGGTCATATATCTACGTTAATTTTAACTCCAATAAAAAAAAATGACCTTATACATAGAGAAAAGGGTTGCTTTATCATTTCATAAGAAAAAAATTATACTAAATATATTAATTCAGAAAAACTTGGCTTATTAGGCAAATCGGGCCTTGAATAGTAGGCTGAGAAGTGAGTTCTGGCTACTAGGTACGACATATATATATATATTTGTCGTACCTAGTAGCCAGAACGCACTTCTCAGCCTACTATGCAAGGCCCAATTTGCCTAATAAGCCAAGTTTTCATGAATTAATTGTTTTTTTTCGACTACCTAACCTACCTAACCTAACCTAACCTAACTTTTTCGGCTACCTAACCTAACCTAACCCATAGAGATAGGTTAGGTTAGGTTAGGTAGGGTTGGTTAGGTTCGGTCATATATCTACGTTAATTTTAACTGCAATAAAAAAAATTGACCTCATAAATAATGAAATGGGTAGCTTTATCATTTCATAAGAAAAACAAATTAGAAAATATATTAATTCATGAAAACCTGGCTTATTATGCAAATCGGGCCTTGCATAGTAGGCCGAGAAGTGCATTCTGGCTACTAGGTACGACATATATATATATATATATATATATATGTCGTACCTAGTAGCCAGAACGCACTTCTCAGCCTACTATGCAAGGCCCAATTTGCCTAGTAAGCCAAGTTTTCACGAATTAATTGTTTTTCGACTACCTAACCTACCTAACCTAACCTAACCTAACTTTTTCGGCTCCCGAACCTAACCTAACCTATATAGATAGGTTAGGTTAGGTTAGGTAGGGTTGGTTAGGTTCGGTCATATATCTACGCTAATTTTAACTCCAATAAAAAAAAATTGACCTCATACATTATGAAATGGGTAGCTTTATCATTTCATAAGAAAAAAATTAGAGAAAATATATTAATTCAGGAAAACTTGGCTTATTAGGCAAATTGGGCCTTGCATACTAGGCCGAAAAGTGCATTCTGGCTACTAGGTACGACATATATATATATATATATATATATATATCTATATATATATATATATATATATATATATATATATATATATATATATATATATATATATATATATATAAGCCTATACTTGCATAAACCACAAGTGAAGATAAACAATCTTTGGACAACACCCACCAGTGGGACTCGAACCCAGAAAGCACAACTACCTTCCAGTAGCTGGCATAACTAGTATGCTTTAACCCACTACGCCATCAGACCTTACAAAAGAAGTAGATAGTTCGAGATATATATATCTCAAACATCTTCCTTCCAGTAGCTGGAAGGAAGTAGCATTATTAATATATATATATATATATATATATATATATATATATATATATATATATATATATTAATAAATATGACCAAAAAAGTAAGATTAATAATTCTAACACGAATTTTCTCGATCTTTCGTACATTTCTTTTCACTGTTGGTGGTAATTAAAAAATCAATTCTCCAAAATTCATTTTTATTTCTAGTCTAACGCGACACTTGAGCACGTTTCGTAAAACTTATTACATTTTCAAAGACTTTACACATACACAACTAAATAGAACTTACACATCTCCGATTTGTTTATATCTACATTTGAGTGAGGTGGATGGGGTGAGGTGGTATTAATAGGGTATTAATTTCATCAACACATTGATGTGTTGACTACTTTGTGGTCATCATCAATGGCAAAGGTGGAAGGAACCATGCACAAAAATCCCTAGATATTATCGGCAAGGAAGCGGAACGCATAGCAGTGAAAATAAACAGCAATAAAACAAAAGCAATGGCCGTTAAAATGAGAACTCAAGACATCAGGCTGGCAATACAAGGACAAGAAATTGAGTGGGTTACCTCTTTTCAATACCTAGGAGTCATAATAGACAACCAGTTGAAATTCACTCAAGAAATTGAATATCTTCGGCAACGCTGTAAAGCCAGAAACTCAGTTTTGCGCTCTCTGACCAGTCTTAGAGAGGGTGCATCTCTACCAGTACTCAAAATGTACTACGTTCAAGCAGTTAGGTCACTCATCGACTATGCTGCTCCTGCTCTTACATCCCTCAGTGATAACCAGTGGGAGAAACTGGAAGTGTCTCAAAATGATGCTCTGCGAACAATGCTTGGAGCACCTATATGGACGCGTAGAGAGAACCTTAGATTGGAAACAAATTTACCAGCATTAGAAAACAGGATGAAACAAAGGATAGCCACCATAATAGGAAAACTTACTGGAACAACTGCCAGGCTGTCAATCAAAGACAGCATACAGAGATCCTTTCAGAAAAACCTACAGTATAGAACAAGCTCATGGATGGATAATGTGGTCAAGATTTTAGAGAAAATGGACATGAAATGGACCATTAAAAACAAAGGGGAAGATAGACCATATCAACACTTTCGACAGCCTCCTCCATGGGAAGAATCGACTCTAAAGATAATCATTGAAAGATTATCAGTTAAAAAATCAGCATGTGACCTGCAGAGGCTCAAGGAAGTAATAGAGCAACAAATGGAAACTATCTCTAGACCCACAACGACTCACATCTTCACAGACGGATCAGTTGATCAAGAAAAAGGTTCTGCTGGGGCAGCAGTTTACACTACCAACCATGAAGCTTACTGGAGCATGAATAGTGGGTGCTCAACATTGCAAACAGAATTATATGCCCTGAAGGAGGCAATAAACTATACAATTGAGAATAATTTACATGATGTCATCATTCATACAGACTCTAAATCTTCGCTCCAGGCATTGTTATCCAGTCAGCACAGAGATAATATACATCTCCTCACAGAAATTCAACATATAGGAAAAGATGCCCATAATCGAGGGCTGTCAATCACCCTAAATTGGATACCAAGTCACATTGGCATAAAGGGTAATGAAAAGGCAAACTCACTAGCAAAAACTGCCACTGCTCTACCTGTTGTACAGGTTCAAATCCCTCCAAGTTTCTCACAGATAAAGGAGCAAATCAAGAAGAAAATAATCTCAACTATCAAAAGTCGCCACAGAGCCAAAGTAGCGGAAGGAAGATCCACTGCGATATGGTATGAACAAGCCACTGGTTACTCCTCTTTCAAGCCTGGCAAAAAGATATCCAGAGACATTGCAGTAGCCATACACAGACTCAGACTTGGGTACAAGTGCTGCTGGGAGGTAATGAACCCAATAGTTAAAGAGTGTCACATCTGTGAAACTGAGGCAGAGGCGCCGCTATTGCACTACTTACTAGAATGTGAAGCTACTGAACCCCTGCGCATCAAACTCAACATTAATCCAACGACAGCAGCTGCATTAGATGCACATTCCACCGCTACTATAATAATTAGAAAAGTTGTTGAGGAATGGGACTCATTAGTGAGCATTCTGCATCTACATCCGCCACCAAGATAATGTTAATAAAAAAAGATTAAAACCAGTGCAATAAAACAGAAGCGACAAAATAAGCAGGGAAAAAGAAGAAGTCCTCTCCTCCATTTTAAACTTAGACCTAAATATCACAGGAAAAAGGTTATCATGTATATCACCAAACTCAATTACGGGCTCACCATAGCCCGTGCTACATGGACACTCCGTCCTGAATAGCTAAATCTTTAACAACAACAACATCATCAACACAAGACAGAACACGAAACAATGGGTGTTGAATGGAAGTTATAATGTGACGGTGTTTCCCCCCTTATATTTCTCCCACGCCTGCTGTAAGAGTCATGTCCACTTTACCCGAGCGTTCTCTACGTCGCAGGCATCAGTTTGATATATGTGGGAGAATGTAGTGTTCTCGAAGTACTGAGAAAATTATATATATATATATATATATATATATATATATATGTCGTACCTAGTAGCCAGAACACACTTCTCGGCCTACTATGCAAGGCCCGATTTGCCTAATAAGCCAAGTTTTCCTGAATTAATATATTTTCTCAAATTTTTTTCTTATGAAATGATAAAGCTACCCATTTCATTATGTATGAGGTCAATTTTTTTTTATTGGAGTTAAAATTATCGTAGATAAATGACCAAACCTAACCAACCCTACCTATCCTAACCTAACCTATCTTTATAGGTTAGGTAGCCGAAAAAGTTAGGTTAGGTTAGGTTAGGTAGGTTAGGTAGTCGAAAAACAATTAATTCATTAAAACTTGGCTTATTAGGCAAATCTGGCCTTGCATAGTAGGCAGAGAAGTGCGTTCTGGCTACTAGGTACGACATATGTCTATATATATATATATATATATATATGTCGTACCTAGTAGCCAGAACTCACTTCTCAGCCTACTATTCAAGGCCCGATTTGCCTAGTAAGCCAAGTTTTCCTGAATTAATATATTTACTATAATTTTTTTCTTATGAAATGATAAAGCAACCCTTTTCTCTATGTATGAGGTCAATTTTATTTTATTGGAGTTAAAATTAACGTAGATATATGACCGAACCTAATCAACCCTACCTAACCTAACCTAACCTATATTTATAGGTAAGGTTAGGTTAGGTAGCAAAAAAAAGCTAGGTTAGGTTAGGTTAGGTAGGTTAGGTAGACGAAAAAACATTAATTCATGAAAACTTGGCTTATTAGGCAAATCGGGCCTTGAATAGTAGGCTGAGAAGTGCGTTCTGGCTATTAGGTACGACATATATATATATATATATATATATATATATATATATATATATATGTCGTACCTAGTAGCCAGAACGCACTTCTCAGCCTACTATGCAAGGCCCGATTTGCCTAATAAGCCAAGTTTTCATGAACTAATGCTTTTTCGACTACCTAACCTACCTAACCTAACCTAACCTAACATTTTCGGCTACCTAACCTAACCTAACCTATAAAAATAGGTTAGGTTAGGTTAGGTAGGGTTGGTTAGGTTCGGTCGTATATCTACGTTAATTTTAACTCCAATAAAACAAATTGACCTCATACATAATGAAATGGGTAGCTTTATCATTTCATAAGAAAAAAATTAGAGAAATTATATTAATTCAGGAAAACTTGGCTTATTAGGCAAATCTAGCCTTGCATAGTAGGCTTAGAAGTGCGTTCTGGCTACTAGGTACGACATATATATATATATATATATATATATATATATATATATATATATATATATATATATATATATATATATATGTCGTACCTAGTAGCCAGAACTCACTTTTCAGCCTACAATGCAAGGCCCGATTTGCCTAATAAGCCAAGTTTTCCTGAATTAATATATTTTCTCTAATTTTTTTCTTATGAAATGATAAAGCAACCCATTTCATTATGTAAGAGGTCAATTTTTTTTTATTGGAGTTAAAATTAACGTATATATATGACTGAACCTAACCAACCCTACCTAACCTAACCTAACCTATCTTTATAGGTTAGGTTAGGTTAGGTAGCCGAAAAAGTTAGGTTAGGTTAGGTTAGGTAGGTTAGGTAGTCGAAAAGCAATTAATTCATGAAAACTTGGCTTATTAGGCAAATCGGGCCTTGCATAGTAGGCTCAGAAGTGAGTTCTGGCTACTAGGTACGACATATATATATATATATATATATATATATATATATATATATATATATATATATATATATATATATATATATATATATATATATATATATATATGTCTGTCTAGCTTTGGAAACAGGTAGGTCATTATTTGATTGTAATCTATTTAATGCTAGTAGTTAAGAAATTGAGTCTGAAAATATTTAGCTGTCTACTATAATGTTTTCAATCATTTTAAGGGGCACCAGCATTGCTACCAGTTCAACTTGCAAGGTGAATGCAACAATTACACCACCTCCCTTGACAACACTGCCCACACTACACTTACCTATATACAACTCCTCCCAGGAAATCCTAATTTAAACGTCATAGCCTGCATTCCATCATAAACCAAGAGTCAGGCAATGTGCAAGTGAGTCGTGAAAGGTTGATAATGTGATACGAGTATTCCGGGTGGGACATATTTTCTTTCCCCTAATGCACCTGTTCATCTACCAGTAAGTAAGTACTTAGGAGTTAGCCAGTTTGTTGTGGAGTTGTGGAGTTGCATCCTGGGTGGGGTCAGTAATTCCTCCCTGGGGACGTAGTGGGTGGCCTTGATAAAAGTCTAACGTGTATAAATACACTCCGGCTTCCTGTCCCCCGATACAATGAATTTTAAACTAAATTAAATTTCAGGAGGATGGGTTCCTTGCAAAGACATTACCCGGGATGAAGTATTAATGACATAAGAACATAAGAATGAAGGTAACTGCAGAAGGCCTATTGGCCCATACGAGGCAGCTCCTATTCATATCCACCAACCCAATAATATTAATATCCCCTTTGTTATGTCTATTCATCGACTTGTACAATCATGTCACCCCTGATTCTTCAACCTTCCCAGGGAATGTAGCTTAAACTTTGTCAATCTTTCTTCATTATGACAGGTTTCTAATTTGGGGGATTAGCTTTGTCATCCTACGCTGGATGCATTCTAGTGAATTTATAGGGTCCGTCTAATTACCACAAGCTACACAAGCTACAGAAAGCTGCAGAAAGCTTCCTGGCAATACGTTAGTAATGAATATATATGATATGTTAGGTTAGGCTGACCTAACCTAAACTAACCTAACCTAACCTAACCTAACCTAACCTAACTTAACTTAACCAAACCAAACCTAACCAAACCTAACCTAACCTAACCTAACCGACGCTTGGATCGTCGACTTTAATTGGCGTCACCAGCTCTTTATTTTCGTCTAATTTCTTAATAAAAATATACTTTTTCAGATTAAAATTATGTTTTTTCGTGTTGTACATTCAGCACCAACATTATAATGAGTAAATATATCATATTTATTCATTACTAACATAAGCTTTCTGAAGCTTTCTGAAGCTTGTGTAGCTTGTGGTAATTAGACGGACCGTAACTTTTTTCTATTTTTGTAGTGTCGTCTGCTTTCTTTTTCGACGTTGGACCTCTTTCTGGCTTTCCTCAAAGGAACATGTTTCAGACAGACTTCATAGGCTTCAGAAGTCAGTTTTTCTATTCCTTGTGTAGGATTTTTATTACCTAGAACATTTTCCCATTGAATGTTTATAAGTTCACTGTTTATTTTCTCCCTGTCTATCCTTTTATTATTAAAATTGAATTTATTGAATAGCCCTTCTCGCTTGTTGTTTCTCTTGGGCCTACTACCGTTATTGATGTTAGTTTGCACTTCAATGAGCTTGTGGTCCAAGTACGTAGTGTCTGAGACAGTAATGTCTCTGATTAGCTCATCATTGTTCGCTGGATGCATTCTAGTGAATTTATAGGGTCCGTCTAATTACCACAAGCTACACAAGCTTCAGAAAGCTTCAGAAAGCTTCCTGGCAATACGTTAGTAATGAATAAATATGATATGTTAGGTTAGGCTGACCTAACCTAAACTAACCTAACCTAACCTAACCTAACCTAACCTAACTTAACTTAACCAAACCAAACCTAACCAAACCTAACCTAACCTAACCTAACCTAACCGACGCTTGGATCGTCGACTTTAATTGGCGTCACCAGCTCTTTATTTTCGTCTAATTTCTTAATAAAAATATACTTTTTCAGATTAAAATTATGTTTTTTCGTGTTGTACATTCAGCACCAACATTATAATGAGTAAATATATCATATTTATTCATTACTAACATAAGCTTTCTGAAGCTTTCTGAAGCTTGTGTAGCTTGTGGTAATTAGACGGAACGTAACTTTTTTGTTCAGCGTGTTTTCATTCCTAGTCGGTTCTGTTATCTGCTGACTGAGCGAGAATTTGTCACAGGATCTCAGTAGTTCTCTGCCCTGTGATTGTTTATTTCCATTTCCATTTTGGGTGTGTTCTTCTGGTAGTGATTCGTCCAGTTCTGGTAGTAGTGCGGTTATTGTGTGGTGTAGTACTTGTGTGCTTGTTAATGACTTGTATTCCAGTCTTGTGGGTATCTCCCTTCCCCTCCGGGCCAACTACTTTGTTCTTACCTAGCATTTTGCTCTGTTTGGGTATGAACGTTTGTGTGCCTTCATTGTATATTTTGCAAAATTTGCCATATATCTCATTATTTACTCCTCTGCTTAGCAACAAGTCTGTCTAATTATACTCTTTAACTAATTTTTCAAAGTTCCCCATAGTGTCCTTTATTGAAATCGAGTTCATCAACCATTTCAATGTCCTTATTTTCTTCTAGATTATATCCTAAAGTATATTTAAATGTTAAATGTTATTGTTCCTTTTCAATGTTTCTGATTGCATTGTTAAATTAAATTTTCAAAGATTTTGATTTATTTTCATTTTGATTTAATTATTTTGTGTGACATTGCATTGCAATTGAACTATGTTGTTTACCATACCGTTCATCATTTTTGTGAGTATAAGTATAGATGCCACACTTGTGACAGGTAAAACCATGCTTTTTTTTAAAAAAAAACAGCACCGTCAGTTGCACATAAGAGCAACCCACGCTATATTATGTTACAATATTTTTTCAATATTTCCGATTGCATTGATAATTTGAATTAGTAACAAACAATATTCCATTACAGGGTGGTGAAGCAAGAAGATATGTGAATCACACTCCTGACTTGGACAACGCCAGCGGATATATATATATATATATATATATATATATATATATATATATATATATATATATATATATATATATATATATATAATGTGTGTGTTTGTGTATATATATAATATATACACACACACACAATTATGTATATATATAACATATATATATATATATATATATAATGTGTGTTTGTGTATATATATAATATATACACACACACAATTATATATATATATATATATATATATATATATATATATGGAACGATTTTTGCGAAAAAAGAAGGTACAGGAAAAAGATATGAAATAAAATGTGACAAACAACTCCTGGCCTTCTTAAGTGATTGTGGTATATCTGAAAACCTGAACCCGACCAATGCCAGTACTTAAAATAACTCTTTCAGTGCCTGAGCCTAACCTAACTTAATCTAACTTTGTCTAAGGTGCTGTCTCTGCCTTACCATTTACCTAATGTTCTCTTATTCATATAATTTCCTAAATAATCCATCAAGTCTCCATGCACTTATGCAAGCATCTACCTCAGTTTCATTATAAAATTTTACTCTTAAATCTAATCTTACCCTATTCCATTTATATTTTAAATTTATAATAATAATAATAATAATTTTTATTTAGGTAAGGTACATACATAAAGAGATTTTACAAAGTTTGTTGGCTTTATAGATAGAGCTAGTACATACAATGCCTAAAGCCACTATTACGCAAAGCGTTTCGGGCAGGAAAAACATTAATGATTAAAGCTTAAAACTAATGGGTAAAAAGAATAAAATGTGTTGAGAACAAATAAAAATAGAGATAAAAGAGGGGGGAACATTGTTGAAAAAGCAGCACAAATACAATTACAAATTATTACAGAAAATTACAATTAAACAGCGTTGATTTGAAAAAAAAAAAAAAAAAAAAAAACATACATGGGTTGACAACAGAGGGGTAATGTAGGTTACAGGGAATTTATTAGGTATATCTTCGTTTTTAACTTAAACTGGTTGAGAGAGGTACAGTCTTTAACATGATTGGGAAGGTCATTCCACATTCTGGGCCCCTTGATTTGTAGAGCATTTCTGGTTTAATTAAGTCGTACTCTAGGAATATCAAAACTGTATTTATTTCTGGTGTGGTGCTCATGGGTTCTGTTACAACCTTCTATGAAGCTTTTGAGATCAGGATTGGCATTATAGTTTAGCGTTTTATATATGTATAATACACATGAGAGAATGTGAAGTGACTTAATGTCTAACATATTCAGAGATTTGAGTAGGGGTACCGAGTGATGTCTGGGGCCAGAATTGGATATTGTCCTAATAGCAGCTTTGTGTTGAGTAATTAGAGGACGTAAGTGATTTTGGGTAGTAGAGCCCCAAGCCCAAATACCATAGTTGAGATATGGATAGATAAGGGAGTAATAGAGAGTCACCAGGGCAGGGCGTGGTACATAATATCTGATCTTAGAAAGAATGCCCACAGTTTTTGAAACTTTTTTTGATATGTTTAGAATGTGTCCCTGGAAATTCAGCTTGTGGTCAATGAGAATGCCAAGGAATTTGCCATCTAATTTGTTACAAATTTGGGTATTGTTTATTTTGAGATTTATTTGATTAGTGGATTTATTGCCAAACAGAATGTAGAAAGTTTTGTCAATGTTAAGGGTGAGTTTGTTGGCAGTTAGCCACAGATGGACTTTATTTAGCTCAGTATTTACTGTGGCATTTAGAGCAAGGGCATCAGGACTGGAATAAATGAAGGTTGTGTCATCAGCAAACAGAATTGGTTTGAGGTGTTGGGAGGCATTTGGAAGGTCATTAATGTAGATGAGAAAGAGGAGAGGGCCAAGTATGCTGCCCTGGGGAACACCAATGTTGATGGGTAGGGTGGGAGAAATTGTATTATTCACAGACACACATTGGAGCCTGTCAGTAAGGTAGGATTTGAGGTATTGTAGGGAGTGTCCTCTAACTCCATAATGATGTAATTTAAGAAGAAGGTTTTGGTGGTTGACAGTATCGAAAGCTTTACGCAGGTCCACATATAACCCAACAGGGAATTCATTTTTATCAAGAGCTGTATGAATCGAGTTAAGCATACTAATAAGTGCATCGTTAGTGTTTTTTTGGGTCTGAAGCCATATTGGCAAGGGCTAAGTATATTGAGTTTGGCTAGATATGAGTAAAGCTGCTTATAGATTAGTTCTTCAAAAATTTTGGACAAGTTTGGCAGGATTGATATAGGTCTGTAGTTGTTAACATCTGTGAGATCACCACATTTGTGGACAGGCGTTACTCTCGCTTTTTTTAGAATATCTGGAAAGGTTTGGAGTTCAAGTGACTTGTTGAAGAGCAAAGCAATAGCAGGGGCTAAAGATCTGGAGTTTTTTTTGTAGATTAAAGTTGGTATCTCCTCAAGGGCACCAGACTTGGTTTTAAGGGAAAGGATTATCTCATTGACATCAGTGGAATTAATAGGCTTTAGGTACAGAGACTGTGGATAGTTACCTGTAAGATAGTCCTTAATGTCAGTACTGGAAGATGGAATATCATTAGCAAGGGATGAACCAATGGAAGAGAAGAACCTATTGAACTCAATAGCAGAATCAGAGGCTGAAAGCTGACCATCGTTATTAGACAGGAGAGTCGGTTTGTTATTGAAAGACTTCTTTGATCCCAATATTTGTGAAATTGTTCTCCAAGTTTGTTTGCTGTTGCTCTTTATTTGGGTAAATTTATCTTCGTAGTATTTAGTTTTGGCTCGTCTAATTATCTTAGATAGCAATAATGAGTAATTCTTTGAGAATTCTTTGGAGACAATTCCTAACCTATACTTCTTCTCAAGGTCATGTTTTTTATTAATAGATTTAAGTATTCCCTTTGTAAGCCAGGGATTGTTAAGCCTTTTGGTTGTGACTTGCTTTGTAAGCATAGGACAGTGGGTATTATAAAGGCTAAGAGTTTTTTGAATAAAAGATTGCACTGCTAGGTTGATGTCCTCTATGTTACCTAACTCGGACTCCCAGTTGACATTATCAGCAACAGTTATAAAATTGTCTATAGCAGTTTCATTGTGTAGTCTAAAACGTATCTCTCTTGACTCAAGAGGTGGTTTGCTAATGTTAGTTAAGAGAAATGTGGGGTAATGGTCTGTAGTGCTATCGGTGATTATACCTGAAGTAAGCAGAGAGGTTATGTTTGTCCAGATGTGATCTAGAGTCGTGGCAGTGCTATCAGTGATTCTAGTAGGTCTAGTGATTAAGGGTATGAGGAAGCAGGAATTCATACAGTTGAGGAAGCTAACAGCAGTAGGGTGTTCTGGCTCGCAGAGGTCAATATTAAAGTCCCCTGCGATAATTAGGTGGTTTTTGTTCAGTCTGTTATCAAGTATTAGATTTCTAAGGTTTGAGTTGAATTCGGACACATCAGTGTTAGGAATTCTATAAACGGCACCCACAGACAGGACAGACTCGGCACCCTTGACTCTGAAGCTGGCGAAGATATACTCCCCATAGCAGTCTCTAGTTCTAATTTATTTTAAGCATGTTAGTTCTTGGTGGTAGTAAAGAGCAGTGCCCCCACCTCTCTGAAGTTGACGACAGTTGTGAATTGCTGAGTAGTTAGGCATGTTAAAGAGTTGAGTAGTATCCTCTTTCAACCATGTTTCAGTAAGTATAATAAAAGAGAATTTGTTGTCAATAGCTTCAATCAAGGCACTAACATCATCGAAGTGTTTACCTAGGGATCTAACGTTCAAATTGATAACAGAGATATTGTGATTATGAGTTAATACATTGTTTACATCATGTGCTGCAAAATATCTGCAATTTAGATCATTAAAGTGATTATTGTCATAGATAGTGGATAAGAGGTTAAGTTCTGGGTCTATACTTGTCTGCATAAAAAAAGCTGATTGCAGGAAAAACAAGGAAAGAAAGGCAAATTTCAAGGTAGAAATAAGCTATAAAATAGGGCAAAAAAATGTACACAATACTGTACAAAACAAACACAAAAGGGGCTTACAGGGGTACAATGGAGTAAGGGAGTATGGCTAGGCTAGGCAACCTAGGTAATAAATGAGATTAAAGACAAAACATATAAACATAGACTATACAAAACACAAGATATAGACATACAAAACAAAAATATAAACAAAACTAAGCAATACAAAAACAAATTGAGCAAAAAATGAAAAAATGAGGTAGATTGCTTACAAGTACTCTCAGGTACACTGTAAGTAACAATTTGCAATTTGAGATGCAGGCAAAGCCAGGGGTACAATGGAGTAAGGGAGCATGGCAAGGCTAGGCAACCTAGGTAATAAATGAAATCAAAGAAAAGTTGAATAATAAGCATAGGCAAATTTAAGCTAATGATTATTAACTATAAATAGTTCAGTTATGACTGTATAATTAATAAGACCTGAAGAACTATTAATGCACTCAATTAAATAATTTCAGTAAATGACTAGTTAAGAGTAAGTTAAAAATTAAGTCAGAAAATGAAACAAGGAGACTTAGGAAACCTAGCCCCACTTATTTGCATTGATCTATGTCATTTATTGAAATCAATTATTGATCTCATTTTTGTTCTTTTAATTAAGTTCATACTAATTATAAGTTAAAACTAAGCTTAATAAAATTTATTATCTTTAAGATTATTTTACTTTACAATTATCATTTCTCAAATTTTTTTATATATTCATCTTGACAGTCTCTACTGATTTTTTGTTCTCTCCACCAAACTTGTGTATCCTCCATGGCTATCTAGTGACCTTAATTCTACCTCTAATTGTTTCAATTCTTTTGTTTACTTGCATTTATTGTTGTGTCTTGCCATAATTATTCTCTAATTTAGCAGACTCAATACTTTGTAAGCTCTTATTGTATTGTTATATTATTATATTGTTGTGTTTTGCTATAATTACTTTCTATTTTACAGCAGATTTGTTTTTCATATGTTCCTGTAATTGCCTATCTTATTGTATCGTGACATTCTTATCTATATTGATATATATTATCTGTCTATTGTTACTTACAGTGTACCTGAGAGTACCTGTAAGCAATCTACCTCATTTTTCATTTTTGCTCAATTTGTTTTTGTATTGCTTAGTCTTGTTTATATTTTTGTTTTGTATATCTATATCTTGTGTTTTGTTTAGTCCATGTTTATATGTTTTTTCTTTAATCTCATTTATTACCTAGGTTTCCTAGCCTAGCCATACTCCCTTACTCCATTGTACCCCTGTAAGCCCCTTTTGTGTTTGTTTTGTACAGTATTGTGTACATTTTTTTTTCTTGTTTTTCCTGCAATCAGCTTTTTTTTATGCAGTCAAGTATAGACCCAGAACTTAACCTCTTATCCACTATCTATGACAATAATCACTTTAATGATCTAAATTGCAGATATTTTGCAGCACATGATGTAAACAATGTATTAACTCATAATCACAATATCTCTGTAATCAATTTGAACGTTAGATCCCTAGGTAAACACTTCGATGATGTTAGTGCCTTGATTGAAGCTATTGACAACAAATTCTCTTTTATTATACTTATTGAAACATGGTTGAAAGAGGATACTACTCAACTCTTTAACATGCCTAACTACTCAGCAATTCACAACTGTCGTCAACTTCAGAGAGGTGGTGGCACTGCTCTTTACTACCACCAAGAACTAACATGCTTAAAAGAAATTAGAACTAGAGACTGCTATGGGGAGTATATCTTCGCCAGCTTCAGAGTCAAGGGTGCCGAGTCTATCCTGTCTGTGGGTGCAGTTTATAGAATTCCTAACACTGATGTGTCCGAATTCAACTCAAACCTTAGAAATCTAATACTTGATAACAGACTGAACAAAATCAACCTAATTATCGCAGGGGACTTTAATATTGACCTCTGCGAGCCAGAACACCCTACTGCTGTTAGCTTCCTCAACTGTATGAATTCCTGCTTCCTCATACCCTTAATCACTAGACCTACTAGAATCACTGATAGCACTGCCACGACTCTAGATCACATCTGGACAAACATAACCTCTCTGCTTACTTCAGGTATAATCACCGATAGCACTACAGACCATTACCCCACATTTCTCTTAACTAACATTAGCAAACCACCTCTTGAGTCAAGAGAGATACGTTTTAGACTACACAATGAAACTGCTATAGACAATTTTATAACTGCTACTGATAATGTCAACTGGGAGTCCGAGTTAGGTAACATAGAGGACATCAACCTAGCAGTTCAATCTTTTCTTCAAAAAACTCTTAGCCTTTATAATACCCACTGTCCTATGCTTACAAAACAAGTCACAACCAAAAGGCTTAACAATCCCTGGCTTACAAAGGGAATACTTAAATCTATTAATAAAAAACATGACCTTGAGAAGAAGTATAGGTTAGGAATTGTCTCCAAAGAATTCTCAAAGAATTACTCATTATTGCTATCTAAGATAATTAGACGAGCCAAAACTAAATACTACGAAGATAAATTTACCCAAATAAAGAGCAACATTAAACAAACTTGGAGAACAATTTCACAAATATTGGGATCAAAGAAGTCTTTAAATAACAAACCGACTCTCCTGTCTAATAACGATGGTCAGCTTTCAGCCTCTGATTCTGCTATTGAGTTCAATAGGTTCTTCTCTTCCATTGGTTCATCCCTTGCTAATGATATTCCATCTTCCAGTACTGACATTAAGGACTATCTTACAGGGAACTATCCACAGTCTCTGTACCTAAAGCCTATTAATTCCACTGACGTCAATGAGATAATCCTTTCCCTTAAAACCAAGTCTGGTGCCCTTGAGGAGATACCAACTTTAATCTACAAAAAAGCCTCCAGATCTTTAGCCCCTGCTATTGCTTTGCTCTTCAACAAGTCACTTGAACTCCAAACCTTTCCAGATATTCTAAAAAAAGCGAGAGTAACGCCTGTCCACAAATGTGGTGATCTCACAGATGTTAACAACTACAGACCTATATCAATCCTGCCAAACTTGTCCAAAATTTTTGAAAAACTAATCTATAAGCCGCTTTACTCATATCTAGCCAAACTCAATATACTTAGCCCTTGCCAATATGGCTTCAGGCCCAAAAAAAGCACTAACGATGCACTTATTAGTTTGCTTAACTCGATTCATACAGCTCTTGATAAAAATGAGTTCCCTGTTGGGTTATTTGTGGACCTGCGTAAAGCTTTCGATACTGTCAACCATCAAAACCTTCTTCTTAAATTACATCATTATGGTGTCAGAGGACACTCCCTACAATACCTCAAATCCTACCTTACTGACAGGCTCCAATGTGTTTCTGTGAATAATACAATTTCTCCCACCCTACCCATCAACATTGGTGTTCCCCAGGGCAGCATACTTGGCCCTCTCCTCTTTCTCATCTACATTAATGACCTTCCAAATGCCTCCCAACACCTCAAACCAATTCTATTTGCTGACGACACAACCTTCATTTATTCCAGTCCTGATCCCCTTGCTCTAAATGCCACAGTAAATACTGAGCTAAATAAAGTCCATCTGTGGCTAACTGCCAACAAACTCACCCTTAACATTGACAAAACTTTCTATATTCTGATTGGCAATAAATCCTCTAATCAAATAAATCTTAAAATAAACAATACCCAAATTTGTAACAAATTAGATGGCAAATTCCTTGGCATTCTCATTAACCACAAGCTGAATTTCCAGGGACACATTCTAAACATATCAAAAAAGTTTCAAAAACTGTGGGCATTCTTTCTAAGATCAGATATTATGTACCACGCCCTGCCCTGGTGACTCTCTATTACTCCCTTATCTATCCATATCTCAACTATGGTATTTGGGCTTGGGGCTCTACTACCCAAAATCACTTACGTCCTCTAATTACTCAACACAAAGCTGCTATTAGGACAATATCCAATTCTGGCCCCAGACATCACTTGGTACCCCTACTCAAATCTCTGAATATGTTAGACATTAAGTCACTGCACATTCTCTCATGTGTATTATTCATATATAAAACGCTAAACTATAATGCCAAGCCTGATCTCAAAAGCTTCATAGAACGTTGTAACAGAACCCATGAGCACCACACCAGAAATAAATACAGTTTTGATATTCCTAGAGTACGACTTAATCAAACCAGAAATGCTCTACAAATCAAGGGGCCCAGAATGTGGAATGACCTTCCCAACCTTGTTAAAGACTGTACCTCTCTCAACCAGTTTAAGTTAAAAACGAAGATATACCTAATAAATTCCCTGTAACCTACCTTACCCCTCTGTTGTCAACCCATGTATGTTTTTTTTTTTTTTTTTTTTCAAATCAACGCTATTTGAATGTAATTTTCTGTAATAATTTGTAATTGTATTTGTGCTGCTTTTTCAACAATGTTCCCCCTCTCTTTTACCTCTATTTTTATTTGTATTCAACACATTTTATTCTTTTTACCCATTAGTTTTAAGCTTTAGTCATTAGTGTTTTTTCCTGCCCGAAACGCTTTGCGTAATAGTGGCTTTTGGCATTGTATGCACTAGCTCTATCTATAAAGCCAACAAACTTTGTAAAATTTCTTTATGTATGTACCTTTACCTAAATAAAAATTATTATTATTATTATTATTATATAACACACACACATATATATATATATATATATATATATATATATATATATATATATATATATATATATATATATGTATATATATATTTATATATATATATATATATATATATATATATGTATATATATATATATATATAATTGTGTGACAGGTAAAACACACACATACCTGTATATAAACAGGTATGTGTCTGTTTATATTTATATGTACACACACACACACACACACACACACACACACACACACACACACACACACACACACACACACACACACACACACACACACAGACACACACACACACACACACACACACACACACACACACACACACACACACACACACACACACACACACACACACAACACCCCCAGAAGCGAGGGGGGAACCCACAACCAGCTACCCAGTAACACCAGAAGGGAGGACAACCCTGCCTCCCTCCTCTGCATAGAAAACCCCCCTACCCCAAACCCTCCCTGCACCCACTCAAATGTTCAGCCAAATCTCCCTCCCCCCACACCCAATCCCCACCCTTCTACCCCTCACTTCCTCCCGAGTCCTCCCTCCCCCCCTTTCCTTCCCGTCCTCCCTCCCCTTTCGCCCCATACCCTCCCTGTCCCTCCCCCTTCACCGGATCCCCCGCCCCTCATCCCAGTATCCTCTGAGACCCTGTTATCCACCTCACATGTCCTCACACCCATGGAACAGCCTCCTCCCACCAGCAGAACACTCACCAAGGAGGCGATTTGAGAAGAGACAGAAGAAAGTGAGCCTCAAAGCAATGTACACTAATATAGATGCAATTACAAATAAAGCAAATGAGCTTGGAGAACGGGTACTAGAGGAAAACCCAGACATAATAGCCCTCACAGAAACAAAGATCACGAAAACGATAACAAACGCAGTGTTCCCACAGGACTATTATGTTATGAGGAAAGAGAGGGAAGGAAGAGGTGGGGGTGGTGTAGCTCTGCTGGTAAGAAAAGGCTGGGATTTTGAGGAGATGGATATTCAGGGCTGTGAAGGTTTCAGTGACTACATAGCAGGTACCGTAACAAATGGAGGGAAAAAAATTATAGTCGTAGTCATATATAATCCACCACCAAATGACAGAACACCTAGACAGGAATATGATAGAAACAACATGGCCACCATTAACATAATAGAAAGAGCAGCTTCTGTTGCTAGCAGGAATGGATCTGGACTATTAATTATGGGAGATTTCAACCATGGGAAGATAGATTGGAAGAACAGAGACCTGCATGGAGGACCAGAAACATGGAGGGCTAAGCTGCTGGACGTGGCAACAAGAAACTTTCTAAGCCAGCACATCACAGATCCAACAAGAATGAGAGGAGAAGATGAATCAGCAATGCTTGATTTGATATTTACCCTAAATGAGTGGGATATAAGAGAAGTTAAGATGGAAGTGCCCTTGGGAATGAGTGACCACAGTGTATTGAACTTTGAGTACCTGGTAGAGCTAGGACTTATCTCCCACAAAAAAGAACTAGGAATCAAAAGGCTGGCATACCGAAAGGGAAATTATGAACAGATGAGAAGTTTCCTAAGTGAAATACCTTGGGACACAGACCTCAGAGATAAGTCCGTACAGGGTATGATGGACTATGTTACCCAAAAGTGTCAGGAGGCAGTAAACAGGTTCATCCCGGCCCAAAGGAAAAAATCCGAGAAGCAACAGAAGAATCCATGGTATAATAGGGCATGTATGGAAGCGAAGAAACTGAACAAAAGGGCGTGGAGGAACTTCCGGAATAACAGAACACCAGAAAGCAGAGAGAGATACCAGAGAACCAGGAATGAGTACGTCAGGGTGAGAAGAGAAGCAGAGAAAAGTTTTGAAAATGATATAGCAAACAAAGCCAAGACCGAACCAAAGCTACTCCACAGTCACATCAGAAGGAAAACAACAGTGAAAGAACAGGTATTGAAACTTCGAACAGGCGAGGACAGGTATACAGAGAATGACAGAGAGGTGTGTGAAGAACTCAACAAGAGGTTCCAGGAGGTCTTCACAATAGAACAAGGTGAGGTCACTGTGCTAGGAGAAAGGGAGGTAAACCAGGCGGCCTTGGAAGAGTTCGAAATTACGAGAGAGGAGGTCAAGAGACACCTGCTGGATCTGGATGTTAGAAAGGCTGTTGGTCCAGATGGGATTTCACCATGGATACTGAAAGAGTGTGCAGAGGCACTTTGCTTGCCACTCTCCATAGTGTATAGTAAGTCACTGGAGACGGGAGACCTACCAGAAATATGGAAGACGGCGAATGTGGTCCCAATATACAAAAAGGGCGACAGGCAAGAGGCACTGAACTACAGGCCAGTGTCCTTGACTTGTATACCATGCAAGGTGATGGAGAAGATCGTGAGAAAAAACCTGGTAACACATCTGGAGAGAAGGGACTTCGTGACAAATCGCCAACATGGGTTCAGGGAGGGTAAATCTTGCCTTACAGGCTTGATAGAATTCTACGATCAGGTGACAAAGATTAAGCAAGAAAGAGGGCTGGGCGGACTGCATTTTCTTGGATTGTCGGAAAGCCTTTGACACAGTACCGCATAAGACGCTGGTACATAAGCTGGAGAGACAGGCAGGTGTAGCTGGTAAGGTGCTCCAGTGGATAAGGGAGTACCTAAGCAATAGGAAGCAGAGAGTTACGGTGAGGGGTGAGACCTCCGATTGGCGTGAAGTCACCAGTGGAGTCCCACAGGGCTCTGTACTCGGTTCTATCTTGTTTCTGATATATGTAAATGATCTCCCAGAGGGTATCGATTCATTTCTCTCAATGTTTGCGGACGATGCTAAAATTATGAGAAGGATTAAAACAGAAGAGGACTGTTTGAGGCTTCAAGAAGACCTAGACAAGCTGAAGGAATGGTCGAACAAATGGTTGTTAGAGTTTAACCCAACCAAATGTAATGTAATAAAGATAGGTGTAGGGAGCAGGAGGCCAGATACAAGGTATCATCTGGGATAGGAAATTCTTCAGGAGTCAGAGAAGGAAAAAGACTTGGGGGTTGATATCACGCCAGACCTGTCTCCTGCAGCAAATATCAAGCGGATAACATCAGCGGCATATGCCAGGCTGGCCAACATACGACGGCATTCAGAAACTTGTGTAAAGAATCATTCAGAACTTTGTATACCACATATGTCAGGCCAATCTGGAGTATGCAGCCCCAGCATGGAGTCCATATCTAGTCAAGGATAAGACTAAACTGGAAAAGGTTCAGAGGTTTGCCACCAGACTAGTACCCGAGCTGAGAGGTATGAGCTACGAGGAGAGACTACGGGAATTAAACCTCACTTCGCTGGAAGACATAAGAGTTAGAGGGGACATGATCACTACATTCAAGATTCTGAAGGGAATTGATAGGGTAGATAAAGACAGTCTATTTAACACAAGGGGAACACGCACAAGGGGATACAGGTGGAAACTGAGTGCCCAAATGAGCCACAGAGATATTAGAAAGAACGTTTTTAGTGTCAGAGTGGTTGACAAATGGAATGCATTAGGAAGTGATGTGGTGGAGGCTGACTCCATACACAGTTTCAAGTGTAGATATGATAGAGCCCGATAGGCTCAGGAATTTGTACACCTGTTGATTGACGGTTAAGAGGCGGGACCAAAGAGCCAGAGCTCAACCCCCGCAAACACAACTAGGTGAGTACAACTAGGTGAGTACACACACACAGACACACACACACACAACCTTAGAAACCTTTGAAAAAATTTTAGTGAGTATAATTGGGCAGACTTGTTGCTAAGCAAGGAAGTGAATGAGATGTATGTCAGGTTTTGTGAAATATATGATAAAGGCACAAAAAAATTTATACCAAAACAGAGAAGCAGAACTAGGAAACAGGATTGGTTCAACAGAGAGTGCAAGAGGGCCAGAGACCAAAAGACACAAAATTGGAATCAATACAGGAAGAGGCCGAACCCCCAAACATACCAGCGATACAAAGATGCGAAAAACAGCTACACGGCAGTGAGGAGAGAGGCAGAAAGAAATTTTGAAAAAGGGATTGCAGACAAATGTAAAACAGAACCAGGTCTATTCTATAAATTCATAAACAACAAATTGCAGGTAAAGGATAATATTCAGAGGTTGAAAATGGGAAATAGATTCACGGAAAATGAAAAGGAAATGTGTAAAACATTAAACGAAAAGTTCCAAAGTGTGTTTGTACAAAATGAAATCTTCAGGGAACCAGACACAATAAGAATTCCAGAGAACAACATAGAGCACATAGAGGTGTCTAGAGACGAAGTGGAAAAAATGCTCAGGGAGATAAATTTATTGGTTTAATCTCAGGGAGATAAACCAACAAAGCAGTTGGTCCAGATGGAGTTTCACCATGGGTTCTGAGAGAATGTGCACCTGAGCTCAGCATTCCTCTTCAACTGATTTTTCAGGCATCCCTGTTTACAGGAGTTGTAGCTGATGTGTGGAAAAAGGCTAACATAGTTCCAATCTACAAAAGTGGAAGCAGGGAAGACCCCCTTAATTATAGACCGGTATCATTGACAAGTGTAATAGTCAAAATATTGGAAAAAAATAATTAAATCTAAATGGGTAGAACACCTGGAGAGAAATGATATAATATCACACAGACAGTATGGTTTTCGATCTGGAAGATCCTGTGTATCGAATTTACTCAGTTTCTATGATCGAGCAACAGAGATATTACAGGAAAGAGATGGTTGGGTTGACTGCATCTATCTGGACCTAAAAAAAGCATTCGACAGAGTTCCACATAAGAGGTTGTTCTGGAAACTGGAAAATATTGGAGGAGTGACAGGTACGCTTCTAACATGGATGAAAAATTTTCTGACTGATAGAAAAATGAGGGCTGTGATCAGAGGCAATGTATCGGACTGGAGAAATGTCACAAGCGGAGTACCACAGGGTTCAATTCTTGCACCAGTGATGTTTATTGTCTACATAAATGATCTACCAGTTGGTATACAGAATTATATGAACATGTTTGCTGATGATTCTAAGATAATAGGAAGGATAAGAAACTTAGATGATTGTCATGCCCTTCAAGAAGACCTGGACAAAATAAGTACATGGAGCGCCACTTGGCAAATGGAATTTAATGTTAATAAAGGCCATGTTATGGAATGTGGAATAGGAGAACATAGACCCCCACACAACCTATATATTATGTGAGAAATCTTTAAAGAATTCTGATAAAGAAAGAGATCTAGGGGTGGTTCTAGATAGAAAACTCACCTGAGGACCAAATAAAGAATATTGTGCGAGGAGCCTATGCCACGCTTTCTAACTTCAGAATAGCTTTTAAATACATGGATGGCGATATACTAAAGAAATTGTTCACGACTTTTGTTAGGCCAAAGCTAGAATATGCAGCAGTTGTGTGGTGCCCATATCTTAAGACGCACATCAACAAACTGGAAAAGGTGCAAAGACATGCTACTAAGTGGCTCCCAGAACTGAAGGGCAAGAGCTACGAGAGGTTAGAGGCATTAAATATGCCAAAACTAGAAGACAGAAGAAAAAGAGGTGATATGATAACTACATACAAAATAGTAACAGGAATTAATAAAATCGATAGGGAAGATTTCCTGAGAACTGGAACTTTAAGAACAAGAGGTCATAGATATAAACTAGCTAAACACAGATGCCGAAGAAATATAAGAAAATTCACTTTCGCAAACAGAGTAGTAGACTGTTGGAACAAGTTAGGGGAGAAGGTGGTGGAGGCCAAGACCGTCAGTAGTTTCAAAGCGTTATATGACAAAGAGTGCTGGGAAGACGGGACACCACGAGCGTAGCCCTCATCCTGTAACTACACTTAGGTAATTACACACACACACACACATTGATCAGGCCAATTCTGGAGTATGCAGCCC
Organism: Procambarus clarkii; assembly: GCF_040958095.1. Classification (NCBI taxonomy): domain Eukaryota; kingdom Metazoa; phylum Arthropoda; class Malacostraca; order Decapoda; family Cambaridae; genus Procambarus; species Procambarus clarkii. The sequence goes on along the minus strand of NC_091165.1, from coordinate 43,860,686 downwards.
CAGCATGGTGTCCATATCTAGTCAAGGATAAGACTAAACTGGAAAAGGTTCAAAGATTTGCCACCAGACTAGTACCCGAGCTGAGAGGTATGAGCTACGAGGAGAGACTGCGGGAATTGAACCTCACTTCGCTGGAAAACAGAAGAGCTAGGGGGACATGATCACTACATTCAAGATTCTCAAGGGAATTGATAGGGTAGAAAAAGACAGGCTATTTAACACAAGGGGCACACGCACAAGGGGACACATGTGGAAACTGAGCGCCCAAATGAGCCACAGAGATATTAGAAAGAACTTTTTTAGAGTCACAGTGGTTGACAAATGGAATGCATTAGGAAGTGATATGGTGGAGGCTGACTCCATACACAGTTTCAAGTGTAGATATGATAGAGCCCAATAGGCTCAGGAATCTGTACACCAGTTGATTGACGGTTGAGAGGTGGGACCAAAGAGCTAGAGCTCAACCCTCGCAAGCACAACTAGGTGAGTTCATATATATATATATATATATATATATATATATATATATATATATATATATATATATATATATATATATATATATATATATATGTCGTACCTAGTAGCCAGAACGCACTTCTCAGCTTACTATGCAAGGCCCGATTTGCCTAATGAGCCAAATTTTCCCGAATTAATATATTTTCTCAATTTTTTTTCTTATGACATGATAAAGCTACCCATTTCATTATGTATGAGGTCAATTATTTTTTATTGAAGTTAAAATTAACGTAGATATATGACCGAACCTAACCTATCCTATCTTTATAGGTTAGGTTAGGTTAGGTAGCCGAAAAAGTTAGGTTAGTATAGTTTAGGTAGGTTAGGTAGTCGAAAAACCATTAATTCATGAAAACTTGGCTTATTAGGCAAATTGGGCCTTGCATAGTAGGCTGAGAAGTGCGTTTTGGCTACTAGGTACGACATATATATATATATATATATATATATATATATATATATATATATATATATATATATATGTCGTACCTAATAGCCAGAACGCACATTTTGGCCTACTATGCAAGGCCCGATTTGCCTAATAAGCCAAGTTTTCATGAATTAATATATTTACTATAATTTTTTTCTTATGAAATGATAAAGCTACCCTTTTCACTATGTATGAGGTCAATTTTTTTTTATTGGAGTTAAAATTAACGTAGATATATGACCGAACCTAACCAACCCTACCTAACCTAACCTAACCTATATATATAGGTAAGGTTAGGTTAGGTAGCCAAAAAAAGCTAGGTTAGGTTAGGTTAGGTAGGTTAGGTAGACGAAAAAACATTAATTCATGAAAACTTGGCTTATTAGGCAAATCGGGCCTTGCATAGTAGGCTGAGAAGTGAGTTCTGGCTACTAGGTACGACATATATATATATATATATATATATATATATATATATATATATATATCGTACCTAGTAGCCAGAACTCACTTCTGAGCCTACTATGCAAGGCCCGATTTGCTTAATAAGCCAAGTTTTCATGAATTAATTGCTTTTCGACTACCTAACCTACCTAACCTAACCTAACTTTTTCGGCTTCCTAACCTAACCTAACCTATAAAGATAGGTTAGGTTAGGTTAGGTAGGGTTGGTTAGGTTCGGCCATATATCTACGTTAATTTTAACTCCAATAAAAAAAATTGACCTCTTATATAATGAAATGGGTTGCTTTATCATTTCATAAGAAAAAAATTAGAGAAAATATATTATTTCATGAAAACTTGGCTTATTAGGCAAATCGGGCCTTGCATTGTAGGCTGAAAAGTGAGTTCTGGCTACTAGGTACGACATATATATATATGTCGTACCTAGTAGCCAGAACTCACTTCTCAGCCTACTATGCAAGGCCTGATTTGCCTAATAAGCCAAGTTTTCCTGAATTAATATATTTTCTATAATTTTTTTCTTATGAAATGATACAGCTGCCCTTTTCACTATGTATGAGGTCAATTTTTTTTTATTGGAGTTAAAATTAACGTAGATATATGACCGAACCTAACCAACCCTACCTAACCTAACCTAACCTATCTTTATAGGTAAGGTTAGGTTAGGTAGCCAAAAAAAGCTAGGTTAGGTTAGGTTAGGTAGGTTAGGTAGACGAAAAAACATTAATTCATGAAAACTTGGCTTATTAGGCAAATCGGGCCTTGCATAGTAGGCTGAGAAGTGAGTTCTGGCTACTAGGTACGACATATATATATATATATATATATATATATATATATATATATATATATATATATATAATATATATATATATATATATATATATATATATATATATATATATATATATAATATATATATATATATATATATATATATATATATATATATATATATATATATATATATATATATATATATATATATATATATATATATATATATATATATATATATATATATATATATATATATATATGTCGTACCTAGTAGCCAGAACGCACTTCTCAGCCTACTATGCCTACTATATATATATATATATATATATATATATATATATATATATATATATATATATATATATATATATATATGTCGTACCTAATAGCCAGAACGCACTTGTCAGCCTACTATGCAAGGCCCGATTTGCCTAATAAGCCAAGTTTTCCTGAAGTAATATATTTTCTCTAATTTTTTTCTTATGAAATGATAAAGCTTCGCATTTCATTATGTATGAGGTCGATTTTTTTTATTGGAGTTAAAATTAACATAGATATATGACCGAACCTAACCAACCCTACCTAACCTATCTTTATAGGTTAGGTTAGGTTAGGTAGCCGAAAAAGTTAGGGTAGGTAAGGTTAGGTAGGTTAGGTAGTCGAAAAACAATTAATTCATGAAAACTTGGCTTATTAGGCAAATCGGGCCTTGCATAGTAGGCTGACAAGTGCGTTCTGGCTACAAGGTATGACATTATATATATATATATATATATATATATATATATATATATATATATATATATATATATATATATATATATATATATATATATATATATATATATATATATATATATATATATATATTATATATATATATATATATATATATATATATATATATATATATATATATTATATATATATATATATATATATATATATATATATATATATATATATATATATATATATATATATATATATATGTCGTACCTAATAGCCAGAACGCACTTCTCAGCCTACTATTCAAGGCCCGATTTGCCTAATAAGCCAAGTTTTCATGAATTAATGTTTTTTCGTCTACCTAACCTACCTAACCTAACCTAACCTAGCTTTTTTTGGCTACCTAACCTAACCTTACCTATAAATATAGGTTAGGTTAGGTTAGGTAGGGTTGGTTAGGTTCGGTCATATATCTACGTTAATTTTAACTCCAATAAAAAAAAATTGACCTCATACATAGAGAAAAGGGTTGTTTTATCATTTCATAAGAAAAAAATTATGGTAAATATATTAATTCAGGAAAACTTGGCTTATTAGGCAAATCGGGCCTTGAATAGTAGGCTGAGAAGTGAGTTCTGGCTACTAGGTACGACATATATATATATATATATATATATATATATATATATATATATATATATATATATATATATATATATATATATATATATATATAATAGGGAAGGGAGTACCACCTCTAGCTGGAAGAAAGGGGACCCATAGCCTCGGAGGAAACCACGCATAACGCATTAGAGGGAATGTTTAGATCCCCTCCAATACAGTTTCTGTGTGCTTTTCTCCTACCACCCCCCTTCCTTCTTTATTTTGTGTGCTTTATTATGTATTTGATGATTACAAGATATACATGGGTTGATACAAAAATAATAATACAAAAAGGTGCTTAAAGGTTATGGATCTCTTGAAAAACAAGACAATGGGAAACATTGATGATGTCACAGACGGGTTTGATCATTGTTGCAAGTCAAACACTTCTTCGAATTCCTCTGAAGTTGAACTAGTGCCCAAGACGCAACAGGCATGTCCCCTCCGAATCGCAACACTGAGGGGCAGGAACAAGAAACTTTTTGCTCTCTGATCTTTTGTAGCGCTGATCAGTTTGTCCCCCAATTCCTTCAGGAACTTCAATGCACATTTTCCCCACGAACCGATGGTCTCCGAGCCGATCGGAACAGAGCTGTAGCAGTGTGCTAGACCTCTGTATTTAATAATTTTCTGCGATTCCCTGAAAGAAGCAGCACCACTGCTTTCATGTGTGCTGTAGTGGAGGTAGGTACTGGCCAGTGTGGCAGCGCACGTGTAGTCCCACACCACTTGCTTACCCTCCTTCCAAGGTAGCAAGGTGACCCCATCTGGGCACTTCTGAGGGTCGTTAGGTCTGGATAAGTGTGGTTCTCTTTGTGCCGGGCAGCGGGCTGTGGCAAGGCTCCTCTTAATGATGTCGTTGACTTCTTCATGTCTTGCAATTTTACCCTGTGATTTACGACATACCAGACCATGACAACCATATTGGTCTGCCATCGCAGTTCTGCAGATGCACCTATTTTCGGTGAGGATGGGGGCAGCAAGGCGAAGGGCAACTCCAATGCGGAGAGCGTCATGACTGAGGCGAGTTCCCAGGGCTGCATGGGGCACAGCAAATAAAAAATCCCTGGCGTGGGGTGCTGTTACCGCTAGGAGGCTGGCTTAGTTTTCAGCATCAGCGTTGTCAATCATTGCTGTGACACTCTTTTCCATTATGGGGCTATCCCAGTGGGCCTGCTTGTGGTCTTTGGGGATTTGTGGTCGGGGTGAGGGTGTGCAATGGTGTCCCATTGTCTGGCTGCTTTGATGAACGTTTGATTATGAGTTCCCGCTGTCTCTCTCACACGCTCTGGTAGGATCTGCCCTACCAATTCGTTGGCTGCTGTACATGAGGATAAGAATGCTGGAAGTGCTACCTCAGTTGCCTTTCGTATGCCTATCCCTCCAAATCTCACTGGTAGTGTTGCTTGGTCCCACTGACTGTCATCTAAATCTAGGTTGAGCGCCTTCCTGAATATTGACCTGAGGAGCTCATCATATTGATTTAGAAGTGGGTTGCCAAAAGTGGGTGCACACGTTAAGAAGTATGTTAGTCTGGGCAAGGTAAGGCACTTTGTGAGAAGGTAGAGGGCATCGTGGGAGTCCAAGTCCCTATTCTCTCTTCCATCCTCTTTAGGTCTCTAAACTTTTCGTCAAGGACTGCAGCAATGGCATTGTGGCCCAGAGGTGCTCCAAGTAGTGTGCTGTCAGTGGGTTTAATGACTGAGGCTTCCAGTGAAAATTAGATTTCACTGCTCTAATGATTACTTCACTGGATGCATTAATTTTGCACTTGGAGGGGTTAAGAACGAGACCCATGATCTCCCACCCCCCCTTCCCCCATGTCTTCACCAGCTGCAGGTCTTCCAGCAGGGAGTCTTGAGTGCCTGCCACTCAGCAAACACAAATTGTCTAGAAAACGTTCGTCTATCTCTTCCCATAGGTGTGGGAATGATTTGCATTGAGAAAGGTGCAGGAGAGCCTTTGAGAAACTTTTAATAAAAAAATCCAAACACAAAGGTTTTATAATAAATTGTTTTTTTACAACTATTTTGTTCCTAATGTATTACAAATAGTTTTTACATGTTTAAATATAAAATTTATGGTGTTTTTTGAAAAATTCATTAATAAATTGTGAATGATATTTAATGGCTGAATGAAACCTTCAAAATACATTTAGTTATTCTATGATCAGAAAAAAATAGTTTTCCAAATTTTCTAAAAATCTCTCTTTTTAACACAATTTGACTCCTTATGCATTCCACTAAACACTAATATCATGTTTAAATATATAATTAATGTATTATTCCCTAAAATAATTTATATAAATTATAAAAGTTGCTGGAAAGTGGTGTGAAAGAATCTGAAAACGTTTTGTTGTCTTATATATTGGCATGTTCTTATTAACGATGTCTCAAGTGCACAGTTTATCAAACAAGAAGATTAACATTCGTCAACCCTTAAAATCTTATATGTTATCTTGCTGGTGCAAAATGGGTGAATCTTTAAGAACAGCTAATATCTATATGACAAATGGTGTTTTCCCTAACTCGAACATTGTAGTGTTCATTATTCTACACATATTTCTAATGACTCTTAGATGTTTACATTCTCTGAAGTATAATTGTGAAGGCTGTGTCCATCACTCTCACCACAGATTCTTAAACTCCTCTCTGCAGGTTCAACTATAATTGTTTCCATTCTGAATCTCCATGGACATTTGTATCCAAAATGAAACCAATGTGGTTTCCTTCAGCGCCTTCAGTCAGCACATTTGCTCATTCATTTCCACAGATTCCAACATGGTAGGGGATTTACAGAAATTTGGCTATTCATATTGCTATCTATTATATGATGTTACGGCCCTCTCGGGACGCAACGGGGTTCTCACTCTGATGTTGTTAGAGGAAGATATATGTATCCGTTCCCAAGCCAGTAGTGGCTATCAAGGGATGAGATCCGTGACGCAAGTAACTTAAAGGGAGTAGGGAAAGAAAGCTAAGAACTTAATATAATATAATGTTCACCATCACCGTTTAAATATATAGAATAATAGAGTACACAAGGGGGAGGGGTATGAACACTTTACAAGGGGATCGTGCACAATCTAGTCTTCTGCTGAAGACCCTTGATCAAGAAGCTAGGTGCCGAGTCCGCGGTACTTTCTTCGTGGCCTCAAGACGTGTCTTCTGAGAATACCGAGCCTACCCTGGCCACAGGTCAGCCAAAACACAGGTCCACTGGGGGCACCGTCGTGGAGGCCGTCAACCACACGTCCAGCAGGTCTGCTGGCAGGTACTGAGCCACCAAGGCTGGTACGGCCACTCCACGAACGATAAAAGAGGTACACCCTAGACAGGAGTCTCGTGTGATATCACCAATCACCCTCCTGTCCTCAATACCCCAGTGGATTATCGTCTCCAACCGTCGGTCCCGGGTAAATCCTTTCACTGCCACTCCACTGGCAGGCTAACACACCACAGTGTTCTTCCGGGGGGACGACGTCACAACAGCTGCAGCAAACTTCACAGTTTGGAGACTGGCTGCCTCGGGTAGACTCACTCCACCTTCAACACAGTGGTCCCAGGTCGGCTCTGTAAGCAGACACGTCATCAATAACAGGGACACTAAAACACCACACTTACAGCCTCAGACACAAACACCTGACGTATCCAGTCCATAGATGGCGCTGTCGTCGGAGCACCACCTCACCAGAGGTCAGGAGCGGCGGTGTTGAGCGCTGAACCTGACTGGAAACTGGCCCTTGTGGCCGATATTCGCCGTCCACATCCGGTGTCGTCGTTCGTTTGGCGGGGGTTTCGGGAGCTGACCCACAGATGGCGTAGTTGTTACTGCTCCTTGCTCGGACGCTGGATCCGGGTTCGTGACATATGAATGCCTTTCCATATGATAAGACAAATACATGAGTTTATGATAAATTCGTTTTCTGTGATATAACATTGGTATGCTGTTTTTTCTTTAAACCCCATACTGAACTAAATCACGAGAGTATATATTGCTTTTTAAGAAGCGCCACCATTGACCGCCAATTAAGTGCTCACATCAATTATAACTCTATAAGTAATAACACACAAGCCATGCCCAACTGTCGATCAACATTGACGCTGCACACACACTCAGGCGCCTCAACTCAAAATTGCCACTCATCAGTCATATCGAGGAGAAAACTTTGACAAATTTTACCTATCATAAATAACAAGCACCGACATTGACTGACAAGTGCTCATATCAAGTCTAACTCTAAGAAACAACACGCAATCATTGTAAATAACCACGTCAACACGGACTCTGGACACTATATACGTCTCCCAACATCATCACTCGTGCTATCATCAAGATGGAAATGTTAGGACTTCTCCTTTATTGCTTCTATATACACAGTAATTTGCTGTTATCCTGCTATTTCCTGGCCAACAGCCCCGCTTCTGTGCCAGGTAAGTCCGCTACAGGCTCACCGTAGCTACTTGGAACTGGTTTTTCCGAGTAGCTGAATTTTAAACAACAACAGCTGCTACCTTATTCTATATGAAAGATTACACAGTGTAGATCAAAATCTAGCTATAAGCTCATCTAATATTCCCATCTCACAGGGTGGTTAGTCAAACATTCAATCAGGGTAGAAAATCCTAGCCACGGGTACAAAAACAAATCAAGTTTGACTAAAAATCAGGAGAGAACATTAAGTGCATTAAGGCTGATCTATTAACCTCCACTAGCACACTCTGGTACAGCGCAAGAATATCGTCCAATTTTCCTGAGTGTATGAAGTGATTACAGAGCTCAAAGCTACCTCATACCACTTGGTCTGAAGTCACTTATAACAGGGCAATTACAGATATAGTGTTGGGGAGTATGTCCCAGCTCTTGTTTACATAGTTTATAATTGGAATGTTCACCATTGGGGGATTCATTACCTACAACCACCTGACATATATATCGATATCCCAGTACCTAATTTCTAGTGCAGTGCAATCTAGTGCAACCCAATCCCCTAATATATGAACCTAAGCTATACAATTTGTACCGTAGATTTATTAAGTTGGATTAGGGCATGCAGCTATGCCAAAGGAAACAGAGTTAGTATAAATGGGGTTAAGTCAGAGTTGAAAAATGTTGTAGGTTGAGTACCTCAAGGCTCTGTCCTGGGACCTCTGTTGTTTATAATGCTGTATATTTAAATGATTTAGATTCAGGTTTGAGTAACAACATTTGCAAATTTGCCGATGATACAAAAATCGGTAGGGAAATAACACAGGAGAAGACTCACTATCTCTTCAAGTTGATCTAAATAGAGTTTTGAAATGGGCAAAAGGTTGACAGATGTAGTTCAATACTGATAAATGTAAAGTTTTGAGTTTAGGTAATGATATGATAGAGTTACAAGATACGAGATAGATGGTGTTGTGATTGCGAAGTTGGATATTTTGAAAGGGATCTTGGAGTTATGATTAGTAAGAATTTAAAACCAAAAGATCAATGCATGAATGTTTGTAATAAGGCAAATAGGACACTAGGATTTATTAATCGAAGGGTTAATAACAAGACACCTGGTTTTGTTCTTCAGCTATATCTTGCTCTTTAAAGCAATTCATTCCCGTGCCATCTCTTGGGTGGCTTAATTAAATCAATTAATCAATTTGTTGCTCTGGTTAGGCCCCATTTTGATTATGTAGTTCAGTTTTGGTCGCCGTACTATAGAATTGATATAAATTCACTTGAACATATCCAGCATAGAATGACAAAGTTAATTCCCAAATTAGAAACCTTTCATATAAGGAGAGATTAACAAAGCTTAAATTGCATTCACTGAAAAGGCGAAGAGTTAGGTGTGACATGATAGAGGTTTACAAGTTGATGAATGGACATAACAAATGGGATATTAAAAGTATCAGCACCAGACAGAACACGAAATATTGGGTATAAATTGCATAAGTTTAGATTTAGGAAAAACCTGAGAAAATACTGGTACGGTAACAGGGTTGTTGATTTGTAGAACCAATTTATTTATTTATTTATTTATTTATGCATATACAAGAAGGTACATTGGGAATGTGAGGATACATAATATGGTAATTACAGTCTTGTAAAGCCACTTGTACGCCCAGCGTTTCGGGCAGGTCCTTAATCTAAGAAAATTTTAAGTAGGTAAATACTTGCAAAATTTATAGGCAAAAAAAATGATAACAGTTACATGGAATGAAAAAAAGAAGATGAGAGAAAATTGTAGGTACAGTATATTAAAGCACATAGGTAGCTAAGATTGATTGCAATGACAACTTGAATGGTAGTTGACAAAAATTGGTAGTCACAATACAGCATATGGCTAGCACATAAAAGAAGACAGCAATGAACACAATGATAAGGTTGTTTGATACTACATAAAAATTAGGAGATTGGGTAACACTAGGTACACAGCAAATTTAAAGCTCAGTGTAGGAAACTAAGAAGATGAAATTAGGTACTTTTTGGTTTTGCTTTTAAATAAGGCAAAAGTTTTACAGTTTTTCAATTCACTAGGGAGTGAGTTCCATAGACTAGGTCCCTTAATTTGCATAGAGGGTTTACACAGATTAATTTAACTTTGACCCTGGGGATATCAAAGAGATATTTATTTCTGGTGTGGTGATAATGGGTCCTATTACATCTGTCCAGGGAGAGTTTCAGAGCATGGTTTGCATTTAAGAACAGTGTTTTATAAATGTAGTTGACACAAGAGAATGTGTGGAGGGAGTTAATATTTAGCAAGTTTAGGGATTTAAACAAGGGAGCTGAGTGTTGTCTGAAATCAGAGTTAGTTATTATTCTGATAGCAGATTTTTGCTGCATGATGATGGGTTTAAGGTGGTTTGCAGTGGTAGACCCCCATGCACAGATACCATAATTAAGATAGGGGTAGATTAGTGCATAATACAGTGAGAGGAGAGCAGAGTTAGGAACATAATATCTGATTTTGGAGAGTATACCAACTGTCTTAGAGACTTTCTTAGTTATGTGTTGAATGTGGGTGCTGAAGTTGAGTCTCTTGTCTAGGAATAGGCCAAGAAACTTGCCATCATTTTTATTACTGATGTTAATGTTGTCAATCTGTAGCTGAATTGCATTTGATGATTTGCTTCCAAATAAGATGTAGTAAGTCTTTTCGATGTTTAATGTTAGTTTGTTCGTTGACATCCATAAGTGGACTTTTTTTAATTCATTATTCACAACATTATTTAGTGTATGTGGGTTGAGGTTTGAATAGATAAGGGTAGTATCGTCAGCAAACAGTATAGGTTTGAGAATATTAGAGACATTAGGCAGATCATTTATATATATAAGAAATAGAAGAGGTCCTAAGATAGTTTGTTCGTTGACATCCATAAGTGGACTTTTTTTTTTTTTTTTTTGAGATATATACAAGAGTTGTTACATTCTTTAATTCATTATTCACAACATTATTTAGTGTATGTGGGTTGAGGTCTGAATAGATAAGGGTAGTATCGTCAGCAAACAATATAGGTTTGAGAATATTAGAGACATTAGGCAGATCGTTTATATTATAAGAAATAGAAGAGGTCCTAAGATACTAGGCAGATCGTTTATATATATAAGAAATAGAAGAGGTCCTAAGATGTGCCACAGGGACTCCAAGTTGGAGTCCCTGTGGCACTCCAACGGTAATTGGTAGAGTGGAAGAAGTTGTATCATTGATGGTTACATATTGGTGTCTGCCACTAAGATAGGATCGGATGTAGTCAAGGGCAAGGCCTCGGATTCCATAATGCTGGAGTTTAAGTAAGAGGTAGTTGTGATTAACAGTATCAAAGGCTTTTCTTAGGTCAATGAAGAGTCCAATCGGAAACTCATTTTTGTCAAGGGCTGAGTAGATTACGTCAAGGAGACTAATGATTGCATCGTTGGTGCTCTTTTGGGACCGGAAGCCAAACTGGCAGGGGCTGAGTACGTCGAATTTTACGAGGTAGGAATAGAGCTGTTTGTAAATATTTTTTTCAAGTCTTTTTGATAGAATGGGTAGATTTGATATTAGTCTATAATTGTTTATGTCCGCCGGGTTGCCTCCTTTATGGACTGGCGTTACTCTTGCTTTTTTGAGGATATGAGGGAAGGTGTGACACTCTATAGATTTGTTGAACAGTAGTGCTATGGGTAGGGCAAGGGCATGGGAGGCTCTCTTGTACACAGTGGACGGAATTTCACTGGTGTTCCCTGCCTTGATTTTTAGAGAGTGTATGATGGACACAACATCTGCCGGGCTGACTGGTGAAAGGAGAAGAGAGTTTGGATAGCTGCCTGAGAGATATGTGTTAATATGTGTCTGAGTCTGTGGGATTTTACTGGCAAGATTAGCACCAACCGATGAAAAGAAACTATTAAATTCATTTGCCATTTCTAAATCAGTTGACGGTATATCCCCATCCTTGTAGAGTTTTATTTGGTTATGTGAGTGTTGTTTAGTTCCTAGGATACTAGAGATTGTTTTCCAAGTGCTTTTCATGTTGCCTTTTGCTTCATTGAATCTATTCACATTATATGCAAGTTTTGCCTTTCTTATGATACTGGTAAGCATTGATGAGTACCTTTTAGCTACTTCCTTTGAAACTAGGCCAATCCTAAGTTTCTTTTCATATTCATGTTTCTTGTTGATTGAGTTGAGAATGCCACTTGTGAGCCATGGATTGTTTAATCTTTTGTCAGTTACTTGCTTGGTAAGAAGGGGACAATGAAGGTTGTGGAGGCTTAGAGTTTTGGAGAGGAAGAGGTTAGCTAATGATTTATATCCTGGGTATTATTGAATTCAGAATCCCAGTTAAAATTGTGAAGTGCATCTGTAAGATTGCCTAAAGCTGATTCACTGTGTAGCCTAAATTAAAGTTTCTTGCTTTTTGGTGGTGTTATGTCCATGTTCGCTATGAGAACGGTAGGATAGTGGTCAGTGGTTTTGTCATAGATTATACCAGATACAAGGGGAGCTGTTATGTTTGTCCATATGTGGTCCAAGGTAGTGGCTGATGTTTGAGTGTCTCGGGTAGGTTTGGTGATTGTAGGGATTAGCATACAAGAGTTCATGCTGTTAAGGAAATAGTCAACTTGAGAGCAATTTTGTTGACCCAGGTCAATATTAAAGTCTCCTCCCAGAATGATGTGGTTTTTGTTGAGATTGTTGTTTATAATAAGATTCCTTAGGTTGTCTGAGAAAGAAGCTATGTTAGTATTGGGAAATCTATAGATGGATCCAATAGTCAAAGAGGATTTAAGGTATTTAATTGTAAACTGAGCAAAAGTATATTCACAGTAGTCATCTCTGTCACTAATAACACTGTTACAGATAAATGTATCTCGGTAATATATAGCTGTGCCACCACCTTTTTTATTAGGCCTACAGTTATGAATGGCTTTATAACCAGCTAAGTTGTAGAGTTGGGTATAGTCTTTATTTAGCCAAGTTTCTGTTAAAATAATGAACGATAAGTTAGTACCTAGTGCTGTGAGTAATGCATTTAAATCGTCAAAATGTTTACCAAGTGATCTAACATTTTGGTTGTAAACTGATAGACAGGTGCTATTTTGGAGTTTGTTTTTAGCCTGGTGTGCTGTGAAATACTTGCAATAATGATGGTCAATGTGTTGGTTAGTGTAGATATGAGACAGAAGATTTTGATCAGGATCAATATCAGTGTGCATAGAGATGCAGAGGGATCACGATGCAAGATACACGATAAAGCAAAGCACAAGAATAAATAAATAAATATAAATAAATAAATATAAATAAATAAACAAAATTTTTATTTAGGTAAGGTACATACATACAAGAGATTTTACAAAGTTTGTTGGATTAATAGATAGAGCTAGTACATACAATGCCTAAAGCCACTATTACGCAAAGCGTTTCGGGCAGGAAAAACATTAATGACTTAAGCTTAATACTAATGGGTATAAAGAATAAAATGTGTTGAGAACAAATAAAAATAGAGGTAAAAGAGGGGGTAACATGGCTGAAAAAGCAGCACAAATACAATTACAAATTATTACAGACAATTACATTCAAACAGCGTTGTTTTGAAAAAAAAAATAACAGACATGGGTTGACATTAATGACTAAAGCTTAATACTAATGGGTATAAAGAATAAAATGTGTTGAGAACAAATAAAAATAGAGGTAAAAGAGGGGGGAACATGGCTGAAAAAGCAGAACAAATACAATTACAAATTATTACAGACAATTACATTCAAACAGCATTGTTTTGAAAAAAAAATAACAGACATGGGTTGACAACAGAGGGGTAAGGTAGGTTATAGGGAATTTATTAGGTAGTGCTTCGTTTTTATCTTAAACTGGTTGAGAGAGGTACAGTCTTTTAACATGGTTGGGAAGGTCATTCCACATTCTGGGTTCCTTTGATTTGAAGAGCATTTCTAGTTTGATTAAGTCCTACTCTAGGAAAAAAAAAATGTATTTATTTCTGGTGTGGTGCTCATGGGTTCTGTTACAACCTGCAATGAATCTTTTGAGGTCAGGATTGGCATTACAGTTCAGCGTTTTATATATGTATAATACACATGAGAGAATGTGCAGTGACTTAATATCTAACATATTCAGAGATTTGAGTAGGGGTACCGAGTGATGTTTGGGGCTAGAGTTTGATATTGTCCTAATAGCAGCTTTGTGTTGAGTAATTAGAGGACGTAAATGATTTTGGGTAGTAGAACCCCAAGCACAAATACCATAGTTGAGAAATGGATAGATGAGGGAGTAATAGAGAGTCACCAGGGCAGGGCGGGGTACATAATATCTGATCTTAGAAAGAATGCCAACAGTTTTTGAAACTTTTTTTGATATATTTAGAATGTGTCCCTGGAAATCCAGCTTGTGGTCGATGAGAACGCAAAGGAATTTGCCATCTAATTTGTTACAAATTTGAGTATTGTTTATTTTGAGATTTATTTGATTAGAGGATTTATGCCAAACAGAATATAGAACGTTTTGTCAATGTTAAGGGTGAGTTTGTTGGCAGGTAGCCAAAGATGGACTTTCTTTAGCTCAGTATTTACTGTGGCATTTAGAAAAAGGGGGTCAGGACTGGAGTAAATGAAGGATGTGTCGTCAGCAAATAGAATTGGTTTGAGGTGTTGGGAGGCATTTGGAAGGTCATTAATGTAGATGAGAAAGAGGAGAGGGCCAAGTATGCTGCCCTGAGGAACACCAATGTTGATGGGTAGGGTGGGAGAAATTGAATTATTCACAGAAACATACTGGAGCCTGTCAGTAAGGTAAGATTTGAGGTATTGCAGGGAGTGTCCTCTGACTCCATAATGATGTAATTTAAGAAGAAGGTTTTGGTGGTTGACAGTGTCAAAAACCTTACGCAGGTCCACAAATAACCCAACAGGGAACTCCTTTTTATCAAGAGCTGCGTGAATCAAGTTAATCATACTAATAAGTATAAATAAATATATAATAAGAATAAAAGCTAATACAATAAAATAGTAACAATTTAGAAGTAAAATAAAGATCCAATAGATAGCCAGGAAGGACACAGAAGTTACATAAAATAAAAAACAAAAAATCAGTAGAGACTGACAATATAAATGTAAAATAAAAAATAATAAGAAAAATAATAATCATAAAGTAAAATGATCTTGAAGATAATTAGCTTATTAATGGTTAATTAAAATCCTATAATTGGTATGAACCTAAGAAAACAAAGTGAGCTCAAATAGATAATTTCGAGAGAAAAAAAATAGATGACATGTAAATTTAATTAAATCTTGAAATTTACTCTAATATAAATATAAGTGTAAAAATAATCAGGGTGAGAGTATATTCATGTGGATGATTTTACTATGATACTGAGGTAGATGCTTATATAAACAATTATACTATTAATTAATTCCAATAAATGATTACAAGACACAAATACCAAGTTACTTTAAGTAACAGGGTAATAAATAGCCCTAGGTTTAGTGAGAAGGGGATTAACTAAGACCAAATAATTAAGATTTAAAAACAGGCAAAGATGACAAACAAAAAAATATTAATAAAAATAAAATTACCTTCAAACTTGGTGGAGTCCATTGATTGTTTCAAACGTGGGTTCGACATGTATATGAGTGGGCTTGGGTGGTTATAAGAGTGGAAAAATGTTGTAAGCGGAGTGCCTCAAGCCTCTGGACTGGGACCTCTGTTGTATATAATAAATATAAATAGTTTAGATTAAGGTTTGAGTAGCAACATTTGCAAATTTGCCGATGATACAAAAATCGGTAGGGAAATAAACATGGAAGACTCACTATCACTTCAAGTTGATTTAAATAAGGTTTTGAAATGGTCAAAAGACTGGCAGATGCAGTTTAATGCTGATAAATGTAAAGTTTTGAGGCTAGGTAATGATGCTGATCAATGCTGATATATGTAAAGTTTTGAGGCTACGTAATGATGATAGAGTTACAAGATACGAGCTAAATCGTGTTGAGATTATGAGATCGGATTGCAAAAGGGATCTGGGAGTTATGATTAGTACGAATTTAAAACCAAATGATCAATGCATGAATGTTCGTAATAATGCAAATAGGATGCTAGGATTTATTAATCGAAGTGTTAGTAACAAGACACCTGGTGTTGTTCTTCAGCTATTTCTTGCTCTGGTTAGGCCCCATTTGGGTTATGCAGTTCAGTTTTGGTCGCCATTCTATAGAATGGATATAAATTCATTTGAAAGTGTCTAACGTAGGATGTCAAAGTTAAATCCCCAAATTAGCAATCTTTCATATAAAGAAAGATTAGTAAAGTTAAAATTGCATTCACTGGAAAGGCGAAGAGTTAGGGGTGACATGATAGAGGATTACAAGTTGATGGATGAGTCATAATAAAGGGGATATTATTAGGGACATTAAAAGCATCAACACAAGATAGAACACAAAATAATGAGTATAAATTATATAAGTTTACATTTAGGAAAGACTTGGGTAAATACTGGTTCGGTAACAGGGATGTTGATTAGGGCCCTGATTAGCAGGGCTGCAATTACCGCGTAACGGGGTGGAGGTGGGGACCCTCAATTGTTTCAAGCGTTGGCTTGACATGTATATGAGTGGGATTGAGTTGTTATAAATAGGAACTGCCTCGTATGGGCCATTAGGCCTTCTCCAGTTACCTTTGTTCTTATGTTAGACTGGTCAACCTGCTCTCGTCCCCCCCAACATAGACATGTTCGGCTGAAGGCATAGAGTTAGGCTCTTCCTTAGTAAATACAGAGATAAAGATTTATTAAAAATACTACTCATCTCTTCCTCATTATCCAATATATGATCTGTCTCGGTCTTTAATGGATCTATCCCTTCTCTAACCTTTGTTCGATATAACTGAAAAAAACTTTAGGATTTGCCTTTGCTTAACCTGCTATACTAACTTCAGAGTTTCTTTTTTTTCAACTTTATAGTGGTGGAGGAATTATTTTTCTAACTTCATAGTAGTGGAGGTGGGCTCCCTCGATTGTTTCAAGCGCGGGTTAGGCATGTATATTAGTGGGATTGGGTGGTTATAGATAGGAGCTGCCTGGTATGGGCCAATAGGCCTTCTGCAGTTACCTTTGTTCTTATGTTTTTGCCCTCCTTTTTGCACCCCATACACATCTTGTGGGTGGTAGTGGAAATGGTTACAGAGGCTTATATAGTTGTGTTCACAACTATATTCTACCCACCTCAAGACACCGCTCCAATATAGAAGCATCAAGAAATATGGACCAATAGGCTTTCTACAAACACTTCTATTCAATATCCATTGTTTCGTGTTCTGTCTTGTGTTGATGAAATTAATACCCTATTAATACTCTTGTTCTGTCTTGTGTTGATGAAATTAATACCCTATTAATACCACATCTTGTTCTGTCTTGTGTTAATGCCACATCACCCCTTCCACCTCACTCAAATGTAGATATAAAATCGGAGATGCGTAAGTTCTATTCAGTTGTGTATTTGTGAACTAAAGTCTTTGAAAATGTAATAAGTTTTACGAAACGCGCTCGTGTCGCGTCAGACTAGAAATAAAAATGAATTTTGGAGAATTGATTTTTGATTTACCTCCAACAGTGAAACGAAATGTACGAAAGATTGAGAAAATTCGTGTTAGAATTATTAATCTTACTTTTTCGGTCATATTTAATAATATATGTCTACAGGAAAGACTGCTACCAAAATATACTAATATATATATATATATATATATATATATATATATATATATATATATATATATATATATATATATATATATATATATATATATATATACAATATATATATATATATAGGTTTTAGGTTTTTTAGGTCTAGGTTTTATATATATATATATATATATATATACAATATATATATATATATATATATATATATATATATATATATATATATATATATATATATATATATATATATGTCGTACCTAGTAGCCAGAACTCACTTCTCAGCCTACTATGCATGGCCCGATTTGCCTAATAAGCCTAGTTTTCATGAATTAATGTTTTTTCGACAACCTAACCTACCTAACCTAACCTAACGTTTTCGGCTACCTAACCTAACCTAACCTATAAAGATAGGTTAGGTTAGGTTAGGTAGGGTTGGTTAGGTTCGGTCATATATCTACGTTAATTTTAACTCCAATAAAAAAAAATTGACCTCATACATAATGAAATGGGTAGCTTTATCATTTCATAAGAACAAAATTAGAGAAAATATATTAATTCAGTAAAACTTGGCTCGTTAGGTAAATCGGGCCTCGCATAGTAGGCTGAGAAGTGAGTTGTGGCTACTAGGTACGACATATATATATATATATATATATATATATATATATATATATATATATATATATATATATATATATATATATATATATATATATATATATATATATATTTTGTGTTAATATTGTGTGTTATTGTGTTAATAATATATATATATATATATATTATTAAATATGACCGAAAAAGTAAGATTAATAATTCTAACACAATAATTCGTTGGACGTAGAATCGCTGTTTACCAACGTACCTGTGGACGAGAGAATCGGGATGATAGCCGACAGAGTGTATCGTGATCCAGCCTGTACTCCTCTTGACATACCAGAAAATATTCTGAGGAAACTACTCCAAGCTTGTACTAAAGAGGCACCCTTCTTGAGCCCGGATGGGCACATGTATAAGCAAGTAGATGGGGTCGCCATGGGTTCTCCCCTAGGTGTCCTGTTTGCAAACTTCTACATGGGTACCATCGAGCAAAAAGTCTTAGTCGACATGAACTTGAAACCGGCCATATACTGCAGGTATGTTGACGACATTTTTACACAGGTACCTGATGTCAGACATCTGCAGGAGCTGAAGGAGGCATTTGAGCAGAGTTCCGTGCTGCGTTTCACTTACGAGATGGAAAAGGATGGGAAGCTGCCCTTTCTAGATGTAACAGTCATCGAAAAGAGCGGAGGTTTCCACACTGCAGTCTACACTAAGGAAACGAACATAGGAATGTGCCTAAATGCCAACAGCGACTGCCCAGACAGGTACAAGAGGAATGTTGTTAACGCATATGTCGACAGTGCTCTCAGCCACAGCTCAGAATGGAAGCAGGTCGACGAAGAACTCTGTAGGGTAAGGCAGGTCCTAGTCAACAACGGCTTCTCCAATGGTTTCGTCGAA
Organism: Procambarus clarkii; assembly: GCF_040958095.1. Taxonomy (NCBI): domain Eukaryota; kingdom Metazoa; phylum Arthropoda; class Malacostraca; order Decapoda; family Cambaridae; genus Procambarus; species Procambarus clarkii. The sequence goes on along the minus strand of NC_091165.1, from coordinate 43,841,414 downwards.
GACATCATAAGAAGGAAAGCGAAACGCCATGCAACCTCTGAAGAGACAAATAACACAACACCTATACCCCCTATTAGACTATTTTACAGGAACTTCTTTTCCACAGCTCATAAAACGGAGGAAAGGGTCCTGAAAGATATTGTTAATAGAAACGTTATCCCTACAGACAAAAATCAGAGGATACAACTGACGATTTACTATAAAACCAGAGCCTACTCATGAGAAACTCTCCAGACACAAAACAGAACGCTTTAAAAGAGACAAACGTCGTCTATGCCTTCAAATGCCCTCTTGGGGACTGTAAGCTCCAAAAAAACAGTATATAGGCAAGACAACAACATCTCTTTCTAGGCGTTTAACGATGCATAAGCAACAGGGCTCCATTAAGGAACATATAATCTCTTCCCACAACCAAACCATCGCCAGAGAAATCCTAGTAAACAACACAGAAATCATCGATAGATACAGCGATAGCAGGCGGCTTGACGTTTGCGAGGCACTACACATCAAGAAGTCAACACCAGCAATCAACAGCCAATTAATGCACAACTATATTCTACCCACCTCAAGACTCCGCTCCAATATAGAAGCATCAAGAAATATGGACCAATAGGCTTTCTACAAACACTTCTATTCAATACCCATTGTTTCGTGTTCTGTCTTGTGTTGATGAAATTAATACCCTATTAATGCCACCTCACCCCATCCACCTCACTCAAATGTAGATATAAAATCGGAGATGCGTAAGTTCTATTCAGTTGTGTATTTGTAAACTAAAAGTCTTTGAAAATGTAATAAGTTTTACGAAACGCGCTCGTGTCGCGTCAGACTAGAAATAAAAATGAATTTTGGAGAATTGATTTTTGATTTACCTCCAACAGTGAAAAGAAATGTATGAAAGATTGAGAAAATTCGTGTTAGAATTATTAATCTTACTTTTTCGGTCATATTTAATAATATATGTCTACAGGAAAGACTGCTACCAATATATATATATATATATATATATATATATATATATATATATATATATATATATATATATATATATATATATATTTTTTAAATATGGAACGGAGTACCACCTCTAGCTGGAAGAAGGGGGACCCATAGCCTCGGAGGAAACCACGCATAACGCATTAGAGGGAATGTTTAGATCCCCTCCAATACAGTTTCTGTGTGCTTTTCTCCTACCACCCCCTTCCTTTTTTATTTTTTGTGCTTTATTATGCATTTGATGGTTACAAGATATACATGGGTTGATACAAAAATAATAATGCAAAAAGGTGATTAAAGGTTATGGATCTCTTGAAAAACACAACAATGGGAAACATTGATGAATGTCACAGACGGGTTCGATCATTGTTGCAAGTCAAACACTTCTTCGAATTCCTCTGAAGTTGGACTAGTGCCCAAGACGCAACAGGCATTTCCCCTCTGAATCGCAACACTGAGGCGCTGGAACAAGAAACTTTTTGCTCTCTGGTCTTTTGTAGCGCTGATCAATTTGTCCCCCAATTCCTTCAGGAACTTCAATGCACATTTTCCCCACGAACCGAGGGTCTCCGAGCCGATCGGAACAAAGCTGTAGCAGTGTGCTAGACCTCTGTATTTAATAATTTTCTGCGATTCCCTGAAAGAAGCAGCACCACCGCTTTCACGTGTGCTGTAGTGGAGGTAGGTACTGGCCAGTGTGGCAGCGCACGTGTAGTCCCATACCACTTGCTTACCATCCTTCCAAGGTAGCAAGGTGACCCCATCAGGGCGCTTCTGAGGGTCGTTAGGTCTGGATAAGTGTGGTTCTCTTTGTGCCGGGCAGCGGGCTGTGGCGAAACTCCTCTTGATGATGTCGTTGACTTCTTCATGTCTTGCAATTTTACCCTGTGATTTACGACATACCAGACCATGACGACCATATTGGTCTGCCATCGCAGTTCCGCAGATGCACCTATGTTCGGTGAGGATAGGGGCGGCAAGGCGAAGGGCAACTCCAATGCGGAGAGCGTCATGACTGAGGCGAGTCTCAGGTCTGCATTGGGCACAGCAAATAAAAAATCCCCGGCGTGGGGTGCTGTTACCGCTAGGAGGCGGGCTTTGTTTTCAGCATCAGCGTTGTCAATCATTGCTGTGACAGTCTTTTCCATTATGGGGCTATCCCAGTGGGCCTGCTTGTGGTCTTTTGGGACTTGTGGTCGGGGTTGAGGGTGTGCAATGGTGTCCCATTGTCTGGCTGCTTCGATGAACGTTTGATCATGAGTTCCCGCTGACTCTCTCATCCGCTCTGGTAGGATCTGCCCTACCAATTCGTTGGCTGCTGTACATGAGGATAAGAATGCTGGAAGTGCTACCTCAGTTGCCTTTCGTATGCCTATCCCTCCAAATCTCACTGGTAGTGTTGCTTGGTCCCACTGACTGTCATCTAAATCTAGGTTGAGCGCCTTCCTGAATATTGACCTGAGGAGCTCATCATATTGATGTAGAAGTGGGTTGCCAAAAGTTGGTGCACACCTTAAGAAGTATGTTAGCCTGTGCAAGGTAAGGCACTTTGTGAGAAGGTAGAGGGCATCGTGGGAGTCCAAGTCCCCAATTCTCTCTTCCATCCTCTTCAGGTCTCTAAACTTTTCGTCAAGGACTGCAGCAATGGCATTGTGGCCCAGAGGTGCTCCGAGAAGTGTGCTGTCGGTAGGTTTAACGACTGAGGCTTCTGGTAAAACTGATTTCACTGCTCTCATAATTACTTCACTGGATGCAATAATTTCGCACTTGGAGGGGTTAAGAACGAGACCCATGGACTCCCCCCGTGTCTTCACCAGCTGTAGCTCTTCCAGCAGGGAATCTTGTATGCCTGCCAGAGTGCCATCATCCAGGAACCAGATGTTGAGCTCACTGGACAGTCTGGTTGTAATTTCTCGAACCGCTATGCAAAAGAGGAACGGTGCAAGTGGGTCTCCCTGTTGAATTCCCTCTGCTGAGGTGACTTCATGTTTGCCAAACAGGAGGGTTGACTCTTTGCTGTAGCCTGCTGACACAAACGGGAGAATGCTTGGGCAATGTTCCTGGACTGCAGTGAGGATTGCTTCCCTTTTGACCGAGTTGAAAGCGTTTTTAAAATCTAATTTTACTACTGCCTGGTCTTCAGTAAGAGAGCTAATGTAAGCTCGTGCAGCATGAGCCGCTGCTTCACAGCCTTGGGGGACTCCAAACCCCAGCTGGTTGGGTTGCAGCATGGTGGCTGCTTCCATTCGGATACTTCTGACAGCAGCCCTTGCAACTAGGCGGCGAAGGGTATTACCAACGGCAATGGGTCTGATCCCTCCCCCCTTCTTTTTCAGGGCACATAGGGATGCACCAAAGAAGAATGGTTTGATTTCATCAGGGATTAACCCGGCGAGGCAGTTGTTGACAAACGTTGTGATTTCTGTTAGGAGCGCTTCTGCAGCTGGGCCAAGAACAGGGTTCACCATTTCCTTCACATGTTGAGGTCTTACCCCTGTGTAGCCTCCTGAGGAGCCCGGGGGAAATGAAACGATAGCTTTATAAACCTCTGACTCCCGGAGGACGAGAGGTTCCTGGTTAGGGGCGAGCCTGACCTGTGGGGGAGGTCCACCTACGGCCCTGAGCGGGTGTTTTTCTCTCAGTGCTTGGGCTGTGGTTTCATCCCTGGGCAAAATTTTTTCCTCACTTGTGATCAACCTGAGTGCCCCGACTGTATTGCCCTCTTCAATTTTCTTGCTGACTTGGGTACCTAATTTTCTGTTGTCGCCGATTGTCGTACTTGGTCTGCCTCGGCGGTGTTTGGTATGTTTGGGGAGGCGGACTAGGTTGTCAGCCCTAGGAAAATCCCTAATTGCTTTATTGACGGATGAAGCCAGTGTCTTGCCTCCTCTGTCTGGTACACCTATATATGCATACATATATATATATATATATATATATATATATATATATATATATATATATATATATATATATATATATATATATATATATATATATATGATCGATGTTCCCTTCGGGAATCTTAATTTTAAGATGAATAGGAAAACCAGGGATATACTGAACATCTTGTATCAGAATCTTTACTTTAAAAAACATAACGTTTCGAATACTTCTCGTATTCATCATCAGATCTAAAAGAAAAAACAGAAATCACAGTCAAATAGCTGGTAAACAAAGAACTCATACTGTATATAATTGCCTATCAAAGAAAGGAAAAAGCTTAAAAAACAAAAACACTTAAGCGCACTTAAAGTGATCAATACAAATAAAACTTATTAACTGTCACATATATTAAAACTAATTTAAAATCCATTAAACTACAAGATGAAATTTATAACTACTAAAACAAACCATTCTATTAAACTTACGTGAAGTGATCAGAAGTGAAACTTGATACCTAACACATAGATACTAAACACTATAACAAATATTTATATAATGTCTACAAATCTACAAAAAATGTATGTAAAATACAAACAGAATAAACGACAGTTATAAAGTACTAACCAAAATCTTATAAAAACTCAAATATTAAATAAAATTAAATACCAAAAATGTATTATATATCCTACATAGAAGATTATATTAATGTGCAATGTTAAGACTTGAAATAAGTAAGAAAGGGCAAAGACATGGTAAACTAAACAAAATTAAACTACCAAAATAAACTAAAAATCAAATTACAGGGCCTACTGTGCACTATACAGTGTACAATTGGACAGCTGAAAGGTTGCTATTTAACAGAGGCCGCAGTTCCTTTATATATAAGGATTCCATTACTCTCAAATCTGACTGGCCATTCATACAAGTGTCCAGAATTTTAAAGTCAGATTCCAGCAGAGAATGATCAAACTCATAACAATGGTTTCTAATCTCCGAAAATGCTGGTTTAGATAATGGTAATCCAGTCCTAAAAGATAATCCCCGGTGCTCAAGTATCCTAATCTTAAAGTTCCGAATGGAACTCCCGACATATCCAGCATTACAGCTGGAACAATTATACATATATACGACATTTGAGCACAAGGGGATAGGCACTTTATCTTTAAATTTAAAATAAGAGCCTATGGTATTTGTGTTGACAAAAATAAATCTAAAGTCTACTTGAGGATAACACTGCTGCAACAGTCTCCTCAAACGACTCCTTACAGAAAAGCTAATACTGCCATAAAATGGTAATTTAATATATCTTAAATATATTAAATTACCATTTTATGGCAGTATTAGCTTTTCTGTAAGGAGTCGTTTGAGGAGACTGTTGCAGCAGTGTTATCCTCAAGTAGACTTTAGATTTATTTTTGTCAACACAAATACCATAGGCTCTTATTTTAAATTTAAAGATAAAGTGCCTATCCCCTTGTGCTCAAATGTCGTATATATGTATAATTGTTCCAGCTGTAATGCTGGATATGTCGGGAGTTCCATTCGGAACTTTAAGATTAGGATACTTGAGCACCGGGGATTATCTTTTAGGACTGGATTACCATTATCTAAACCAGCATTTTCGGAGATTAGAAACCATTGTTATGAGTTTGATCATTCTCTGCTGGAATCTGATTTTAAAATTCTGGACACTTGTATGAATGGCCAGTCAGATTTGAGAGTAATGGAATCCTTATATATAAAGGAACTGCGGCCTCTGTTAAATAGCAACCTTTCAGCTGTCCAATTGTACACTGTATAGTGCACAGTAGGCCCTGTAATTTGATTTTTAGTTTATTTTGGTAGTTTAATTTTGTTTAGTTTACCATGTCTTTGCCCTTTCTTACTTATTTCAAGTCTTAACATTGCACATTAATATAATCTTCTATGTAGGATATATAATACATTTTTTGGTATTTAATTTTATTTAATATTTGAGTTTTTATAAGATTTTGGTTAGTACTTTATAATTGTCGTTTATTCTGTTTGTATTTTACATACATTTTTTGTAGATTTGTAGACATTATATAAATATTTTTTATAGTGTTTAGTATCTATGTGTTAGGTATCAAGTTTCACTTCTGATCACTTCACGTAAGTTTAATAGAATGGTTTGTTTTAGTAGTTATAAATTTCATCTTGTAGTTTAATGGATTTTAAATTAGTTTTAATATATGTGACAGTTAATAAGTTTTATTTGTATTGATCACTTTAAGTGCGCTTAAGTGTTATTGTTTTTTAAGCTTTTTCCTTTCTTTGATAGGCAATTATATTCAGTATGAGTTCTTTGTTTACCAGCTATTTGACTGTGATTTCTGTTTTTTCTTTTAGATCTGATGATGAATACGAGAAGTATTCGAAACGTTATGTTTTTTAAAGTAAAGATTCTGATACAAGATGTTCAGTATATCCCTGGTTTTCCTATTCATCTTAAAAATATATATATATATATATATATATATATATATATATATATATATATATATATATATATATATATATATATATATATATATATATTATTAAATATGACCGAAAAAGTAAGATTAATAATTCTAACACGAATTTTCTCAATCTTTCGTACATTACGCTTCACTGTTGGAGGTAAATCAAAAATCAATTCTCCAAAATTCATTTTTATTTCTAGTCTGACGCGACACGGGCGCGTTTCGTAAAACTTATTACATTTTCAAAGACTTTAGTTCACAAATACACAACTGATTAGAACTTACGTATCTCCTGATTTTATATCTACATTTGAGTGAGGTGGGAGGGGTGATGTGGCATTAACACAAGACAGAACAAGAGGGGATATTAATAGGGTATTAAAAGTATCAACACAAGACAGAACAGAAACAATGGGTATTGAATAGAAGTGTTTGTAGAAAGCCTATTGGTCCATATTTCTTGATGCTTCTATATTGGAGCGGAGTCTTGAGGTGGGTAGAATATAGTTGTGCAATAATTGGCTGTTGATTGCTGGTGTTGACTTCTTGATGTGTAGTGCCTCGCAAACGTCAAGCCGCCTGCTATCGCTGTATCTATCGATGATTTCTGTGTTGTTTACTAGGATTTCATCTCTTTCTAGGCGTTTAACGATGCATAAGCAACAGGGCTCCATTAAGGAACATATAATCTCTTCCCACAACCAAACCATCGCCAGAGAAATCCTAGTAAACAACACAGAAATCATCGATAGATACAGCGATAGCAGGCGGCTTGACGTTTGCGAGGCACTAAACATCAATAGGTCAACACCAGCAATCAACAGCCAATTATTGCTAAAAGCCTTCGTGAGAACAAGGAGATAGTTGTCAGGAGAGGTGACAAGTCGCCAATATATGTCATCCTTAAAAAAGACGAATATCTGGCGAAAATGAACATCATACTCTCTGACCAAACTAAGTTCCAAAGGGTAACGAAGGACACTACAGCCGAATTAAAAGCAAAGGTCAACAAACTGATCGAAACTGTGAACGCCAAGAAATCCGGACTCCACCTGCCAAAGATCATTGGGGAATATAAACCTGGATATGCGTATGGAAATGTCAAGACGCACAAGCCTGGAAACCCACTTCGGCCAATCATTAGCCAGATACCCACACCCACGTACAGACTGGCGAAGCGACTCAACGGCCTGCTGACTCCTTATGTTCCTTGCGCCTTCAGCCTGAAGTCTCCAAAGGAATTTGTTGACTTACTGCGGGGCACACGGGCCACAGGGATAAGAGCCTCGTTGGACGTAGAATCGCTGTATACCAACGTACCTGTGGACGAGACAATCGGAATGATAGCCGACAGAGTGTATCGTGATCCAGCCTGTACTCCTCTTGACATGCCAGAAAATATTCTGAGGAAACTACTCCAAGCTTGTACTAAAGAGGCACCCTTCTTGAGCCCGGATGGGCACATGTATAAGCAAGTAGATGGGGTCGCCATGGGTTCTCCCCTAGGTGTCCTGTTTGCAAACTTCTACATGGGTACCATCGAGCAAAAAGTCTTAGTCGACATGAACTTGAAACCGGCCATATACTGCAGGTATGTTGACGACATTTTTACACAGGTACCTGATGTCAGACATCTGCAGGAGCTGAAGGAGGCATTTGAGCAGAGTTCCGTGCTGCGTTTCACTTACGAGATGGAAAAGGATGGGAAGCTGCCCTTTCTAGATGTAAGAGTCATGGAAAAGGGCGGAGGTTTCCACACTGCAGTCTACACTAAGGAAACAAACATAGGAATGTGCCTAAATGCCAACAGCGACTGCCCTGACAGGTACAAGAGGAGTGTTGTTAACGCATATGTCGACCGTGCTCTCAGCCACAGCTCAGAATGGAAGCAAGTCGACGAAGAACTCTGTAGGGTTAGGCAGGTCCTAGTCAATAACGGCTTCTCCAATGGTTTCATCGAAGACATCATAAGAAGGAAAGTGAAAAGCCATGCTACCTCTGAAGAGACAACTAACACAACACCTATACCCCCTATTAGACTATTTTACAGGAACTTCTTTTCCACAGCTCATAAAACGGAGGAAAGGGTCCTGAAAGATATTGTTAATAGAAACGTTATCCCTACAGACAAAAATCGGAGGATACAACTGACAATTTACTATAAAACCCAGCCTACTCATGAGAAACTCTCCAGACACAAAACAGAACGCTTTAAAAGAGACTAACGTCGTCTATGCCTTCAAATGCCCACTTGGGGACTGTAAGCTCCAAAAAACCCAGTATATAGGCAAGACAACAACATCTCTTTCTAGGCGTTTAACGATGCATAAGCAACAGGGCTCCATTAAGGAACATATAATCTCTTCCCACAACCAAACCATCGCCAGAGAAATCCTAGTAAACAACACAGAAATCATCGATAGATACAGCGATAGCAGGCGGCTTGACGTTTGCGAGGCACTACACATCAAGAAGTCAACACCAGCAATCAACAGCCAATTATTGCACAACTATATTCTACCCACCTCAAGACTCCGCTCCAATATAGAAGCATCAAGAAATATGGACCAATAGGCTTTCTACAAACACTTCTATTCAATACCCATTGTTTGTGTTCTGTCTTGTGTTGATACTTTTAATACCCTATTAATATTCCCTCTTGTTCTGTCTTGTGTTAATGCCACATCACCCCTCCCACCTCACTCAAATATAGATATAAAATCGGAGATACGTAAGTTCTAATCAGTTGTGTATTTGTGAACTAAAGTCTTTGAAAATGTAATAAGTTTTACGAAACGCGCCCGTGTCGCGTCAGACTAGAAATAAAAATGAATTTTGGAGAATTGATTTTTGATTTACCTCCAACAGTGAAGCGTAATGTACGAAAGATTGAGAAAATTCGTGTTAGAATTATTAATCTTACTTTTTCGGTCATATTTAATAATATATATATATATATATATATATGTCGTACCTAGTAGCCAGAACGCACTTCTCAGCCTACTATGCAAGGCCCGATTTGCCTAATAAGCCAAGTTTTCCTGAATTAATATATTTTCTCTAATTTTTTTCTTATGAAATGATAAAGCTACCCATTTCATTATGTATGAGGTCAATTTTTTTTTATTGGAGTTAAAATTAACGTAGATATATGACCAAACCTAACCAACCCTGCCTAACCTAACCTAACCTATCTTTATAGGTTAGGTTCGGTTAGGTAGCCGAAAAAGTTAGGTTAGGTTAGGTTAGGTAGTCGAAAAACAATTAATTCATGAAAACTTGGCTTATTAGGCAAATCGGGCCTTGCATAGTAGGCTGAGAAGTGCGTTCTGGCTACTAGGTACGACATATATATATATATATATATATATATATATATATATATATATATATATATATATATATATATATATATATATATATATATATATATATATATATATATATATATATATATATGCCTATACTTGCATAAACCACAAGTGAAGATTAATAATCTTTGGACAACACCCACCAGTGGGACTCGAACCCAGAAAGCACAACTACCTTCCAGTAGCTGGCATAACTAGTATGCTTTAACCCACTACACCATCAGACCTTACAAAAGAAGTAGATAGTTCGAGATATATATCCCAAACATCTCCACTTCCCGAAGGCACCAGATGAGTGTGGGGTCAGTCTGCATTTTCCATCAAGCCACTGTCAATGTGAGAGAACTCGTGTCCAGCTTATAAGCCTATACTTGCATAAACCACAAGTGAAGATTAATAATCTTTGGACAACACCCACCAGTGGGACTCGAACCCAGAAAGCACAACTACCTTCCAGTAGCTGGCATAACTAGTATGCTTTAACCCACTACACCATCAGACCTTACAAAAGAAGTAGATAGTTCGAGATATATATCCCAAACATCTCCACTTCCCGAAGGCACCAGATGAGTGTGGGGTCAGTCTGCATTTTCCATCAAGCCACTGTCAATGTGAGAGAACTCGTGTCCAGCTTATAAGCCTATACTTGCATAAACCACAAGTGAAGATTAATAATCTTTGGACAACACCCACCAGTGGGACTCGAACCCAGAAAGCACAACTACCTTCCAGTAGCTGGCATAACTAGTATGCTTTAACCCACTACACCATCAGACCTTACAAAAGAAGTAGATAGTTCGAGATATATATCCCAAACATCTCCACTTCCCGAAGGCACCAGATGAGTGTGGGGTCAGTCTGCATTTTCCATCAAGCCACTGTCAATGTGAGAGAACTCGTGTCCAGCTTATAAGCCTATACTTGCATAAACCACAAGTGAAGATTAATAATCTTTTTTTTTTTTTTTTTTTTTTTTTTTATTATTTTCTACCACAGACGTGGCCACACATTTACAATGCTAACCAGCATATATACATTTTCTTCTGTCCTCCATGGACAGGGTTAGAGAAGTGTTAAACATACAGTTCAAGGGTTTATTGAACACTCAACCACAGAAGGTGATTCGGTGCTTTTAAAATGCTAAGCTAACCTACATACGTAAATACAAAGATACACAGATTTACGTACGCCCTACATAAAGTATTAGATGTGTCTTTTACATAGTGTCATTAATGTACATTCACAAAGGTGAAATGTAATTCTGATCAGCTTCCATATATGCTTTATACCCATACATATACATACACACACACACATACTCATACATATATACACACATACATGCATTCACATACATTTGTCTCATTTACCCTGACAGGGTGAGGTAGCTGATAAAGAAACTAGTGTGCAATTAAGCACTTAATCACTGAAGGTGATGAAGGTGCTTTTACAAGCTCAGGTTATATAGTTACATCACATACATACATTGTATGATTGATACATTACATGGTCAATTTTGGATACAAGTCCAATATATCATCAAGTGTTCCAGTACTCATATAGTAACTACAGAGTTCAGCATACCTTAGCCCAGGAGGGCGAAAGTCAGTCAGTATGGGACATTCTACAATATAATGTTCAAGAGAGTGCATGTTTTCTCTTTCACAAAGTTGACACATTGTGTACTCGACATTTGGATTTTGAGAAAGCTGCCAGATACGTCTATATCCCAGGCGTATTCTGGCCACTATAACATCACATTGCCGGGTTCTTGTTCTATTAGTCCCATATGTGAATGTCTCCTCACGATATCTATCATAATATTTAATGCTACAACTTTCAGGTCTTTGAGAATTTGTTAGGTCGGTGAGATTTTCATTAGATATTTGTTTAAGTATTCTCTTTGTCACTGCTAATGAAACACCCATATCAATTTCTACCACTGGTTTTCTGCAAGCTGACTTCGCAAGCATATCAACAGTGTCATGCCTTGAGATGCCAACATGTGATGGTATCCATAGGAATTTAATCTCAAATCTGTTTTCTTTGGCAGCTAAAACATTCATTCGAATATCACTGACTATTTTCTGGGTGTCACTACTATGTGCGTTCAATGCCAGGAGTGCACTCTGCGAGTCACAGTATATAAGTCCACTGCCTCTGTCTTTTAAAAATTCAGTGGCAAGGTATATATGCCTGCAAGTTCGGTTTGAGTTGTACTTGCCCAGTCATTGACGCGCTTCATTGCTGTATGTACGAGAGAAGATTGTTCAAATATGTTACATGCACATCCGGTACATCGTCCACCTTCTTCTACAGAGCCGTCGGTATAGCACTGATAAACATCGTTACCCATACTCTGAGTACTTTCAGTGATGCTTTTCAGTGTTAACTGTTTTAACAATGTAGTGTGCACACTATCTTTCTTGGGCGCATTTACAAAATCAACTGATAGATCCCAGTTATCCCATGGAGTAATTGGCTGATTAATCATTAGTCGAGTTGGGTACATATTTAATATTTTGATGGAGTTGGCTACCTTGTAGAACCAATATGCATAATCAGATTTCGTTCTTCTTCTATAGACCTCAGGTGAGTGTAGCATATTAGAAAGTTTAGCTTGAAACTTCATGTGTTGTCTAGATCTACTCAATGCCTTCACGCCGAAAACTGTGCTAATAGACAAGATTCTCTCACTTATAGTAGGTAATTTTAACTCTGCTCTCATGTTAACTATTCTCGTGGACTTTGGAGCCCCAAGGATGAGACGCATAGCTTCATTTTGCAAGGTTTCAAGAGATTTCAGCTCTTTGTCAGTATACAGTGTGAGATGTAGAGCATTGTAGTCAATCACAGAGCGTATAAATGATACATAAAACATTCTAGCAAGTCTCACGTTAAGCCCATGATTGACACCAACAAGGACCCGCAAGGGCTTTAATCTCTCCCAAAGTCTCCTCTTGAGAGAAGAAAGGTACCCAGGGTCGTTAATGGGGACACCAAGGTATCTGTAGGACTCGCAGTTCTCAAGTGCTCGCCCATCTATATGATAATTGGGTGGTGGAATACCACATGGAATGAGGGCACGAGTTTTCTGTACAGAGATAAGGAGGCCACATTCCTCAGCTCTAGTAGCAAAAGCGTCGAGCAGAACTTGCATTCTAGGCTCGGTGGCAGCCTGTAAACATATATCATCAGCATAACAAATGACAGTGTCTTCATTATTAGTTGGAAGATCTTTAATAAGTTTATGCATCAGAACGTTGAACAATAAGGGACTGAGGACCCCTCCTTGTGGAGTTCCCAGTTCAAAGTGTTTGCTCTCTGTGCTTTTAACACCATTAAACAAAACATATGCTGTTCGATTAGACAAATAGCCCTTTATCCATTTCAGTAATTTTCCTTGTATTCCCAGCTCGGCAAGCTGTTCCAGTATGATTTCTCTGTTTGCTGTATCAAAAGCTGCTGCTAGGTCGATGAAGACTGTTTGGGGGGAAGCTTCAATATGTGCGAAGTACTCAGCAAAACAGTGTTGTGTACTGAGCCCAGGCATAAATCCAAACAGTTGGGGTGACAGGTGCCCCTGTATACGATACATGAGTCGGTTAAGAACAATACGTTCAAGCACTTTACAAACACACGATGTTAAAGATATGGGTCTATAATTATCTGAGTGTGGTTTGGGGATAGGAACAATGACACTCTTTGTCCAAGCATCAGGTAATACTCCTTCACGTAAACTCATTCTGTACAACACTAATAGTGGATTACCTGGTACGTGTGAGACTAATCTCAGTAGACTGTAAGTAATACCATCCTCTCCAGGAGCAGTTGATTTTCCCATCTTTAGTGCATGATTTAATTCCCATTCAGTTACATCATTAAGGTCCGACACGTCGATAGCTGTACAGGCAAGATTGATGGTTCGTTGTCTGTTGGGGCGTGTGTCATCAAGTTTGTGCTGTATGTTAATTGGGAGTGAGTCGTAGCTCGATGTTAGTGCCCATTGATCAAGGAGGATGTTTGCTTGTTCTAGTGGGCTGTGGTGCAGCGGTTTGGTTGGGCTGCTTCTAGAGATTTTTCGTATCTTTTCCCAAACTTCAACAAGTGTTGTTTGCTCATTTATACTTTGTAGGAACTCTTCCCAATGTTTATTACGTATGACGTTGCTCATGTCTCTCACCTCTCTATTTGCAACTAGAAATGCATGCAGGTCACCTTGTGCTTTGGTTCGTTTGTACGTATCTCCAAGTTGCTTTACTCGTTCATGTTCTTTAACAAATACGGGGTCAAGGACCCACTTGGGTGGTGGCAGGTGTTGCCCACTTCTGCTAGGCTTACGACCTGTTCCCCAACACACCCATGTGTCGTAGTAGGTAGTAATCGTATCAACGAGATCTCTGGAGAAGGCTTGTACATTCGTTATTGTGTAATCTTGATACCATTTTGATATACAATTAATAAAGTGGTCATGCAAGCCATATGGAATATTCATTTTCCGTCTCTGATGTCTATTAGGTACATCACACTGTACCTCATAGGAAGCAGAAACTGCATAGTGATCACTAACTAAGTGATTTACCAACGAACATTCCATCCTATCTTGCACATGGTTTCTACCCATTACATAATCAAGTCTGCCTCCCAATAAATGAGTTTGGGTATCCGTAGTATACACGGTTAATCTGTTGTCATAAACATATTTGATAAATTTGCATCCATTATCGTTGTTAGTACTGTCTCCCAGCGTAATATGTCTAGCATTAAAATCTCCCATGTATATTGTCCCATGATTGTCTAGATCTGGGAACAATGTTACATTGAGTTTCTGGCTTCTGGCATATACGTTGAGGAATGAAAAGTGGCCTGCTGTAGTTTGTACATGAAAGTGATGGTACTGTGTGTGTACATTGTGTGACGTGCTCACAAGAATGTGCGGTAAATCACTTCTGACGTAAGTTAGTAGGCCTGTGGCGTTACTGTTATTATAGGATGCATACCCTCTGATCTTTGGTGGGGTTTTGTTTATCATGTTGGACGTGTAGGGCTCCTGTAAAGCAATTATATCTATGTTGTTACAGGTAACATATGCAATTAGGTCATTCAGTCTTTTGTTGATGCTACGAATGTTCCAACTGAGAAACCTAATGGTCCTCGTGTCAACAGCAGCCATCGTCTTGGTGTTGTTCCTCCCTGGGACTGGTGGTCCCATTGTTGTCCTCGTCCCACTTACACAATGTGTCAATAAGTGACTCTACGACGTAAAGAGCCACACCAACCTGGCGTTTGGTGTCGTCAGGAACATCTGGTGACATCATTAGATTCTTGATCACTGAGGAACTCGGGATGGCCCGCGAGTGAATGCTCTCTGTAAGTCGTAGGGCATAATTACTGTCACGCAGAATATTATCCTTTTCATTCGGACAACACCCACCAGTGGGACTCGAACCCAGAAAGCACAACTACCTTCCAGTAGCTGGCATAACTAGTATGCTTTAACCCACTACTCCATCAGACCTTACAAAAGAAGTAGATAGTTCGAGATATATATCCCAAACATCTCCACTTCCCGAAGGCACCAGATGAGTGTGGGGTCAGTCTGCATTTTCCATCAAGCCACTGTCAATGTGAGAGAACTCGTGTCCAGCTTATAAGCCTATACTTGCATAAACCACAAGTGAAGATTAATAATCTTTGGACAACACCCACCAGTGGGACTCGAACCCAGAAAGCACAACTACCTTCCAGTAGCTGGCATAACTAGTATGCTTTAACCCACTACACCATCAGACCTTACAAAAGAAGTAGATAGTTCGAGATATATATCCCAAACATCTCCACTTCCCGAAGGCACCAGATGAGTGTGGGGTCAGTCTGCATTTTCCATCAAGCCACTGTCAATGTGAGAGAACTCGTGTCCAGCTTATAAGCCTATACTTGCATAAACCACAAGTGAAGATTAATAATCTTTGGACAACACCCACCAGTGGGACTCGAACCCAGAAAGCACAACTACCTTCCAGTAGCTGGCATAACTAGTATGCTTTAACCCACTACACCATCAGACCTTACAAAAGAAGTAGATAGTTCGAGATATATATCCCAAACATCTCCACTTCCCAAAGGCACCAGATGAGTGTGGGGTCAGTCTGCATTTTCCATCAAGCCACTGTCAATGTGAGAGAACTCGTGTCCAGCTTATAAGCCTATACTTGCATAAACCACAAGTGAAGATTAATAATCTTTGGACAACACCCACCAGTGGGACTCGAACCCAGAAAGCACAACTACCTTCCAGTAGCTGGCATAACTAGTATGCTTTAACCCACTACACCATCAGACCTTACAAAAGAAGTAGATAGTTCGAGATATATATCCCAAACATCTCCACTTCCCGAAGGCACCAGATGAGTGTGGGGTCAGTCTGCATTTTCCATCAAGCCACTGTCAATGTGAGAGAACTCGTGTCCAGCTTATAAGCCTATACTTGCATAAACCACAAGTGAAGATTAATAATCTTTGGACAACACCCACCAGTGGGACTCGAACCCAGAAAGCACAACTACCTTCCAGTAGCTGGCATAACTAGTATGCTTTAACCCACTACACCATCAGACCTTACAAAAGAAGTAGATAGTTCGAGATATATATCCCAAACATCTCCACTTCCCGAAGGCACCAGATGAGTGTGGCGTCAGTCTGCATTTCCCATCAAGCCACTGTCAATGTGAGAGAACTCGTGTCCAGCTTATAAGCCTATACTTGCATAAACCACAAGTGAAGATTAATAATCTTTGGACAACACCCACCAGTGGGACTCGAACCCAGAAAGCACAACTACCTTCCAGTAGCTGGCATAACTAGTATGCTTTAACCCACTACACCATCAGACCTTACAAAAGAAGTAGATAGTTCGAGATATATATCCCAAACATCTCCACTTCCCGAAGGCACCAGATGAGTGTGGGGTCAGTCTGCATTTTCCATCAAGCCACTGTCAATGTGAGAGAACTCGTGTCCAGCTTATAAGCCTATACTTGCATAAACCACAAGTGAAGATTAATAATCTTTGGACAACACCCACCAGTGGGACTCGAACCCAGAAAGCACAACTACCTTCCAGTAGCTGGCATAACTAGTATGCTTTAACCCACTACACCATCAGACCTTACAAAAGAAGTAGATAGTTCGAGATATATATCCCAAACATCTCCACTTCCCGAAGGCACCAGATGAGTGTGGGGTCAGTCTGCATTTTCCATCAAGCCACTGTCAATGTGAGAGAACTCGTGTCCAGCTTATAAGCCTATACTTGCATAAACCACAAGTGAAGATTAATAATCTTTGGACAACACCCACCAGTGGGACTCGAACCCAGAAAGCACAACTACCTTCCAGTAGCTGGCATAACTAGTATGCTTTAACCCACTACATCATCAGACCTTACAAAAGAAGTAGATAGTTCGAGATATATATCCCAAACATCTCCACTTCCCGAAGGCACCAGATGAGTGTGGGGTCAGTCTGCATTTTCCATCAAGCCACTGTCAATGTGAGAGAACTCGTGTCCAGCTTATAAGCCTATACTTGCATAAACCACAAGTGAAGATTAATAATCTTTGGACAACACCCACCAGTGGGACTCGAACCCAGAAAGCACAACTACCTTCCAGTAGCTGGCATAACTAGTATGCTTTAACCCACTACACCATCAGACCTTACAAAAGAAGTAGATAGTTCGAGATATATATCCCAAACATCTCCACTTCCCGAAGGCACCAGATGAGTGTGGGGTCAGTCTGCATTTTCCATCAAGCCACTGTCAATGTGAGAGAACTCGTGTCCAGCTTATAAGCCTATACTTGCATAAACCACAAGTGAAGATTAATAATCTTTGGACAACACCCACCAGTGGGACTCGAACCCAGAAAGCACAACTACCTTCCAGTAGCTGGCATAACTAGTATGCTTTAACCCACTACACCATCAGACCTTACAAAAGAAGTAGATAGTTCGAAATATATATCCCAAACATCTACACTTCCCGAAGGCACCAGATGAGTGTGGGGTCAGTCTGCATTTTCCATCAAGCCACTGTCAATGTGAGAGAACTCGTGTCCAGCTTATAAGCCTATACTTGCATAAACCACAAGTGAAGATTAATAATCTTTGGACAACACCCACCAGTGGGACTCGAACCCAGAAAGCACAACTACCTTCCAGTAGCTGGCATAACTAGTATGCTTTAACCCACTACACCATCAGACCTTACAAAAGAAGTAGATAGTTCGAGATATATATCCCAAACATCTCCACTTCCCGAAGGCACCAGATGAGTGTGGGGTCAGTCTGCATTTTCCATCAAGCCACTGTCAATGTGAGAGAACTCGTGTCCAGCTTATAAGCCTATACTTGCATAAACCACAAGTGAAGATTAATAATCTTTGGACAACACCCACCAGTGGGACTCGAACCCAGAAAGCACAACTACCTTCCAGTAGCTGGCATAACTAGTATGCTTTAACCCACTACACCATTAGACCTTACAAAAGAAGTAGATAGTTCGAGATATATATCCCAAACATCTCCACTTCCCGAAGGCACCAGATGAGTGTGGGGTCAGTCTGCATTTTCCATCAAGCCACTGTCAATGTGAGAGAACTCGTGTCCAGCTTATAAGCCTATACTTGCATAAACCACAAGTGAAGATTAATAATCTTTGGACAACACCCACCAGTGGGACTCGAACCCAGAAAGCACAACTACCTTCCAGTAGCTGGCATAACTAGTATGCTTTAACCCACTACACCATCAGACCTTACAAAAGAAGTAGATAGTTCGAGATATATATCCCAAACATCTCCACTTCCCGAAGGCACCAGATGAGTGTGGGGTCAGTCTGCATTTTCCATCAAGCCACTGTCAATGTGAGAGAACTCGTGTCCAGCTTATAAGCCTATACTTGCATAAACCACAAGTGAAGATTAATAATCTTTGGACAACACCCACCAGTGGGACTCGAACCCAGAAAGCACAACTACCTTCCAGTAGCTGGCATAACTAGTATGCTTTAACCCACTACACCATCAGACCTTACAAAAGAAGTAGATAGTTCGAGATATATATCCCAAACATCTCCACTTCCCGAAGGCACCAGATAAGTGTGGGGTCAGTCTGCATTTTCCATCAAGCCACTGTCAATGTGAGAGAACTCGTGTCCAGCTTATAAGCCTATACTTGCATAAACCACAAGTGAAGATTAATAATCTTTGGACAACACCCACCAGTGGGACTCGAACCCAGAAAGCACAACTAGCTTCCAGTAGCTGGCATAACTAGTATGCTTTAACCCACTACACCATCAGACCTTACAAAAGAAGTAGATAGTTCGAGATATATATCCCAAACATCTCCACTTCCCGAAGGCACCAGATGAGTGTGGGGTCAGTCTGCATTTTCCATCAAGCCACTGTCAATGTGAGAGAACTCGTGTCCAGCTTATAAGCCTATACTTGCATAAACCACAAGTGAAGATTAATAATCTTTGGACAACACCCACCAGTGAGACTCGAACCCAGAAAGCACAACTACCTTCCAGTAGCTGGCATAACTAGTATGCTTTAACCTACTACACCATCAGACCTTACAAAAGAAGTAGATAGTTCGAGATATATATCCCAAACATCTCCACTTCCCGAAGGCACCAGATGAGTGTGGGGTCAGTCTGCATTTTCCATCAAGCCACTGTCAATGTGAGAGAACTCGTGTCCAGCTTATAAGCCTATACTTGCATAAACCACAAGTGAAGATTAATAATCTTTGGACAACACCCACCAGTGGGACTCGAACCCAGAAAGCACAACTACCTTCCAGTAGCTGGCATAACTAGTATGCTTTAACCCACTACACCATCAGACCTTACAAAAGAAGTAGATAGTTCGAGATATATATCCCAAACATCTCCACTTCCCGAAGGCACCAGATGAGTGTGGGGTCAGTCTGCATTTTCCATCAAGCCACTGTCAATGTGAGAGAACTCGTGTCCAGCTTATAAGCCTATACTTGCATAAACCACAAGTGAAGATTAATAATCTTTGGACAACACCCACCAGTGGGACTCGAACCCAGAAAGCACAACTACCTTCCAGTAGCTGGCATAACTAGTATGCTTTAACCCACTACACCATCAGACCTTACAAAAGAAGTAGATAGTTCGAGATATATATCCCAAACATCTCCACTTCCCGAAGGCACCAGATGAGTGTGGGGTCAGTCTGCATTTTCCATCAAGCCACTGTCAATGTGAGAGAACTCGTGTCCAGCTTATAAGCCTATACTTGCATAAACCACAAGTGAAGATTAATAATCTTTGGACAACACCCACCAGTGGGACTCGAACCCTGAAAGCACAACTACCTTCCAGTAGCTGGCATAACTAGTATGCTTTAACCCACTACACCATCAGACCTTACAAAAGAAGTAGATAGTTCGAAATATATATCCCAAACATCTCCACTTCCCGAAGGCACCAGATGAGTGTGGGGTCAGTCTGCATTTTCCATCAAGCCACTGTCAATGTGAGAACTCGTGTCCAGCTTATAAGCCTATACTTGCATAAACCACAAGTGAAGATTAATAATCTTTGGACAACACCCACCAGTGGGACTCGAACCCAGAAAGCACAACTACCTTCCAGTAGCTGGCATAACTAGTATGCTTTAACCCACTACACCATCAGACCTTACAAAAGAAGTAGATAGTTCGAGATATATATCCCAAACATCTCCACTTCCCGAAGGCACCAGATGAGTGTGGGGTCAGTCTGCATTTTCCATCAAGCCACTGTCAATGTGAGAGAACTCGTGTCCAGCTTATAAGCCTATACTTGCATAAACCACAAGTGAAGATTAATAATCTTTGGACAACACCCACCAGTGGGACTTGAACCCAGAAAGCACAACTACCTTCCAGTAGCTGGCATAACTAGTATGCTTTAACCCACTACACCATCAGACCTTACAAAAGAAGTAGATAGTTCGAGATATATATCCCAAACATCTCCACTTCCCGAAGGCACCAGATGAGTGTGGGGTCAGTCTGGTGGGTGTTGTCCACCCACATAATATATATATATATATATATATATATATATATATATATATATATATATATATATATATATATATATATATATATATATTATATATATATATGTATATATATATATATATATATATATATATATATATATATAAATATATATATATCTATATATATATATATATATATATATATATATATATATATATATATATATATATATATATATATATATATAAATATATATATATATATATATATATATATATATATATATATATATATATATATATATATATATATATATATATATATATATTGTGACGGAGTTCCCCCCCCTTATAATTCTCCCACGCCTGCAGTAAGAGTCATGTCTACTTTTCCCAAGCGTTCTCTACGTTGCAGGCTACAATTTGATATATGGGAGAGAGTGAAGTGTTCTCGGAGAGCCGAGAAATTTGTGAAATAGTGATATTTTGGCCTGTGGTTTAGGCCTTTTAGGGAGCCAAGATGGCGCTTACCTCCCTGATCTCCCGCCAAAACCGTGTGACGTCAGTGGCACCGGATTGGTCACCGACAGCAAGGTGGTACTGGGAGCCAATGAAAACCTCCCATAGTAAAAGTGACGTCACGAAGGAAGGGGGTCCGGCCAGCGCGCCGGGCTGGCGCCAGCAGTCAGACACGACACGTCATAGAGGTTGGGCGTGCGACGAGTGGTCCTGTCAGTCGGACAGTTATTCCAGCTCCCGTGGATTTATGCGTCACCGGAATTCCGCCAGTACTCTGAGAAGTCTTCCCTAGTTCATGTGTTGAACCAGAAGAGGGAATTGACGGTTATTTGAGCAACAAGTGCTCCAGTCAGGTACTGTGCCAGTAGCAGTGAAGCCGTGCAGTGACGTATGTGGCGTCTATGGCAATTCACCAGTTCGTGACAGCGTAGTGGCAGACAGAGCCACTGGGTAGCTGAGGAAGAGAGGACTATTTGGGGAACCCGGACGACTGTAGCTGAGACGTAGGCGACAGCCGTTGCTGGGAGAAGACGACGGCCAGGAGACCGACTCCAACCTTCAAGAAGTCAAGGAGGAGGACGGACCTGCAGTGAGGAGGCACGGAGACGACGCGCTAAATGGTGGGACGACGAGAGGCTCTGGTAGGACACGACGACGTGTAGTGTGGGGGCGTTCCCGACACGAGGACCAGGAGCTACATCTCGACTCTCATCGGAGGATAGGGTGAAGTAGGTGGTTCTAGTTCCCTCCCCATTCCCCTTTAGTTAGCTATATTATTTGGCTATATTTTCTAGCCTGAGGATTTTATATGTCGTGAGCAAGTCTCACCCATGTCACGATAAAGCACCAGTGTGCTAGACAGTACTATCAAGAGTACTTGTAATATTCATGTTGATTACTGGTGTGTACAGGCACCAGGAACCAGTGATAAATTTACTGTGTTGTGTATATCTTTCTATAGATTTTGATATGAACATATAGTGGTGAATTATATATAATATTATGCCAGTATTTGGAGGTTAGGCTATGTGCCCAGAAACTATTTATTTTCCATGTATTGATGATTGATTTATATACCATATATATGTCTATGTTCATTCAGTGAATAATCATTTGTGAGTACAGTGAATTATTGCGTTATCGCCCACGAGAGAAAGTACTGAAAACTCCCGTGTTAATATTTCATAATATATTGTTGGATAAATAACAGTGTAAGACCATTACAGTGAATCATCGTAGAATTGATTGTAGAAAAGACTGTTTGAGCCTGAGTACAGTGTAACTAAGTAATTCGGTTTATTTGTGCCAATATCGAGTGTGCGAGTTTCTAGTAATATTGGAGAATTTAAAGAAACCGCGCGCGTGAATCTAGCAAACAAGCAAATTTCGCGCGGAGAGTCCATTGCGATCAGCTGTTCTTGACACTTGATGAGGAGGGGGAGGTGTTGCCACCTAATGATCGCGGACTATTCGTGGGAACTTCCGGCCGCGTCAGGATTTGCTGATTTATTTGTTGTTGTTTGGCTTTGTGACATCTTTCATACATTTTAAGTAAAATACAAAACTCTCTTTGTGTTTTTATCATCCCCTCCATTGATCTTGTGGCTATACTATACCTGTAAGCATAGAGTGATAACAATAAGTACCTGCCTGATTCCTGATCTTTGAGTGTGACCTTGCCAAGGCTACCACTGAATACACCAGTCCACTGATGGTGTTACTGGTCACCTAAAAACACCAGTTGGCGACCTTGTGTTTAATCGTAGAGCCCTATTGTTGGGGAGGGCACACGACAGTCGATGTGATCGAGTCGTGTTCTCACTCTTTCTTAATAAGAGGCCGTTAAGATTGACTGGGAGACTCTCCTGGCGTGCAGTGGCGCCGTGAGGATCGAGGGAAGACCCGCAGGGCTACGGTGAGTTACCTTGAGCATAACTATTGCTTACCCCAGAGTAAGGGTAGAGAATAATAGAGAGGTGAAACCCCCAACACAATATATATATATATATATATATATATATATATATATATATATATATATATATATATATATATATATATATATATATATATATAAATATATATATATATATATATAAATATATATATATATATATATATATAAATATATATATATATATATATATATATAAATATATATATATATGTCGTACCTAGTAGCCAGAACTCTCTTCTCAGCCTACTATTCAAGGCCCGATTTGCCTAATAAGCCAAGTTTTCCTGAATTAATATATTTACTATAGTTTTTTTCTTATGAAATGATAAAGCAACCCTTTTCTCTATGTATGAGGTCAATTTTTTTTTATTGGAGCTAAAATTAACGTAGATATATGACCGAACCTAACCAACCCTACCTAACCTAACCTAACCTATATTTATAGGTAAGGTTAGGTTAGGTAGCCAAAAAAAGCTAGGTTAGGTTAGGTTAGGTAGGTTAGGTAGACGAAAAAAACATTAATTCATGAAAACTTGGCTTATTAGGCAAATCGGGCCTTGAATAGTAGGCTGAGAAGTGCGTTCTGGCTATTAGGTACGACATATATATATATATATATATATATATATATATATATATATATATATATATATATATATATATATATATATATATATATATGTCGTACTTAGTAGCCAGAACGCACTTCTCAGCCTACTATGCAAGGCCCGATTTGCCTAATAAGCCTAGTTTTCATGAATTAATTGTTTTTCGACTACCTAACCTACCTAACCTAACCTAACCTAACTTTTTCGGCTACCTAACCTAACCTAATCTATAAAGATAGGTTAGGTTAGGTTAGGTAGGGTTGGTTAGGTTCGGTCATATATCTACGTTAATTTTAACTCCAATAAAAAAAAAATTGACCTCATACATAATGAAATGGGTAGCTTTATCATTTTATAAGAAAAAAATTAGAGAAAATATATTAATTCAGGAAAACTTGGTCTATTAGGCAAATCGGGCCTTGCATAGTAGGCCGAGAAGTGCGTTCTGGCTACTAGGTACGACATATATATATATATATATATATATATATATATATATATATATATAAATATATATATATAATATATATAAATATATATATATATATATAAATATATATATATATATATATATATATATATATATAAATATATATATATATATATATATATAAATATATATATATATATATAAATATATATATATATATATATATATATATATATATATATATAAATATATATATATATATATATATGTATATATATATATATATGTATATATATATATATATATATATATATATATATATATATATATATATATATATATATGTCGTACCTAGTAGCCAGAACTCACTTCTCAGCCTACTATTCAAGGCCCGATTTGCCTAATAAGCCAAGTTTTCCTGAATTAATATATTTACTATAATTTTTTTCTTATGAAATGATAAAGCAACCCTTTTCTCTATGTATGAGGTCAATTTTTTTTTTTGGAGTTAAAATTAACGTAGATATATGACCGAACCTAACCAACCCTACCTAACCTAACCTAACCTATATTTATAGGTAAGGTTAGGTTAGGTAGCCAAAAAAAGCTAGGTTAGGTTAGGTTAGGTAGGTTAGGTAGACGAAAAAACATTAATTCATGAAAACTTGGCTTATTAGGCAAATCGGGCCTTGAATAGTAGGCTGAGAAGTGCGTTCTGGCTATTAGGTACGACATATATATATATATATATATATATATATATTAGGCAAATCGGGCCTTGCATAGTAGGCTGAGTATATATATATATATATATATGTCGTACCTAGTAGCCAGAACGCACTTCTCAGCCTACTATGCAAGGCCCGATTTGCCTAATAAGCCAAGTTTTCCTGAATTAATATATTTTCTCTAATTTTTTTCTTATGAAATGATAAAGCTACCTATTTCATTATGTATGAGGTCAATTTTGTTTTATTGGAGTTAAAATTAACGTAGATATATGACGGAACCTAACCAACCCTACCTAACCTAACCTAACCTATCTTTATATGTTAGGTTACGTTAGGTAGCCGAAAAAGTTAGGTTAGGTTAGGTTAGGTAGGTTAGGTAGTCGAAAAACAATTAATTCATGAAAACTTGGCTTATTAGGCAAATCGGGCCATGCATAATAGGCTGAGAAGTGAGTTCTGGCTACTAGGTACGACATATATATATATATATATATATATATATATATATATACTCAGCCTACTATGCAAGGCCCGATTTGCCTAATAAGCCAAGTTTTCATGAATTAATGTTTTTTCGACTACCTAACCTAACCTAACCTAACATTTTCGGCTACCTATCCTAACCTAACCTATAAAGATGGGTTAGGTTAGGTTGGGTAGGTTTGGTTAGGTTCGGTCATATATCTACGTTAATTTTAACTCCAATAAAAAAAAATTGAACTCATACATAACGAAATGGGTAACTTTATCATTTCATAAGAAAAAATTAAGAGAAAATATATTATTTCAGGAAAACTTTGCTTATTAGGCAAATTGGGCCTTGCATAGTAGGCTGAGAAGTGAGTTCTGGCTACTAGGTACGACATATATATATATATATATATATATATATATATATATATATATATATATATATATATATATATATATATATATGTATATATATATATATATTCTCACTTCTCAGCCTACTATTCAAGGCCCGAATTGCCTAATAAGCCAAGTTTTCCTGAATTAATATATTTTTTCTAATTTTTTTCCTATGAAATGATAAAGCTACCCATTTCATTACGTATGAGGTAAATTTTTTTTATTGGAGTTAAAATTAACGTAGATATATGACCGAACGTAACCAACCCTACCTAACCTAACCTAACCTATATTTGTAGGTATGGTTAGGTTAGGTAGCCAAAAAAAGCTAGGTTAGGTTAGGTTAGGTAGGTTAGGTAGACGAAAAAACATTAATTCATGAAAACTTGGCTTATTAGGCAAATCGGGCCTTGAATAGTAGGCTGAGAAGTGCGTTCTGGCTATTAGGTACGACATATATATATATATATATATATATATATATATATATATATATATATATATATATATATATATATATATATATATATATATATATATGACAATGTCAGACCACGGAGGAAAAATGAAACAGGAATTTCCTTAAGTACTTTCGTGTATTAATACATCTTCAGAAGGAGTGATTTTACAGATCGAGTGATGGGTATAAATAGGCAGGAGAGAATGGTGAAGTGAGGTGAGGTACAATACGTGGACAGCGCAGACGGCCCATTGGCCCATCAGATGCAGCCAATTGGCCCATCTGATGTAGCACAATGGCCCATCTGATACAGCACACATACACAGGCACAATACATAGATAATTACAGCATAAAATGGTGAATATATACAATGAATTAGTGAGACAAATGCGTTCCAATGATCCAACTTAAATCGCCCTTTAACTGATCTATTAAAAATGGATCTAAGTTATATAGACCACTTCTAATATTCAAATTACTTTCTTTTGTGATCTGTATCAAAGCAGATTCAATTATGTTTCTGTTATAGGTGCTTTTACAATATGTTTTTGAAGAAGCACTCTCCCAATCAATTTGGTGAGCATTTTCTGACAAATGAACAAACAAAGCATTAGACAATTGGCCATGTCTTACAGAGTATTTATGTTGCGATATTCTACATTTTAAATCTTTAGATGTTTGCCCAACATAGAACTTATTACATTCTTTACAAGGTATTTTATAAATAACACAATTATCACTACGAGGGCTGTTCCTAACTAATAGCTTACCAACAGTGTTTTCGTAGCTAAACAATACATCTATATTAAAAAGTTTCAAGGCCTTGACAATATTCTCAAACCCAGAGAAATATGGTAAACATAAACATAACACATAACATGTTTGCTGATGATACTACCCTCATCTACTCTAACCCCAACCCACATACACTAAATGATGTTGTTAATAATGAACTAAAAAACCTTGTTGCTTTAAAATTGCACTGTATCTATTGCTACCCAATCTCCCAATCTTTATGTACCCAATCCAAACATCTTTACCATTGTGATCATTGCTGTCTTCTTATATGTGTTATCAATCTTCTTTATGGTCTTATTCTTATTCTTGTTTAAATTACCAATCAAGCTGTCATTGTAATCAGTCAGAGCTAGTGGCTTTACAAGATTGTAAATACTATGCTATGTATTCTCAAACACCCAATGTACCTTCTTGTATATAAATAAAAAAATAAATAAAAAAAATAAATATTTGCTATGGTACATTAAATAATTTTGTACATTACATTAATTATAAATGAACATTAATTAATTAACATTAATTTTTAGCAGCCTTCAGGGTGATGGAAACAGTTGATAACTTTCTCAGTGTTGCTTCATTGTCTGAAACTAATTTTTTTAATGCATTCAAAAAAGCTATAAGCTAATGTAATAATTCAATAATTACTATTTGTAGTTTTATCTATTTAAAACAATTTGGTAAATATTTTCTGACACAGTAATGTAATGACACAGTGAGATGAATGATGAAGAAGATGATGGAACCCTTGCACCCTTTGCTTTGTGGTGCAAGCCTTACCTTGTTGAGCGCAAGAAGAAAAGTGTCTTCAAAACCTTGAATATTTGCAATGTAATATTAAGTAAGTAAATTTTATAATTTTTGTATTATATATGTATGTGTATATACTGTATATGGATATATGTGTATATATTTGCATATCAAGTATTGCTGATATGTTGAAGCATGTACTGAACAAGATTGGTGGAAACAGATACAAGGTTAAGATTGCCAATTTACTGTAGTCTAGTCTAATTCAATCATTTTTAGTAATCTTTGAGAACATTTATGCTATGTATAAAGTAAAATAAAGTAACTTTGATTTTGACTAAATATGTAGACATATCTTGAATTTTCTCTACAATAATAATGAAAGAAAGCCTAGATTAGTTTTTGGTTGAAGTTGCCAGTGCCAATGGACCACTTTGTGCTTTAGGCCTGGTGGAGCTTGGTCCACCAGGCTGTTGTTTGGAGTGGCCCGCAGACCCACATACAGTCTGCATATGATATACAGTCTGTTTATCAATTGAACTACAGTAGTTAGATTTTATCATCCGAATGCACCAATATGTCTTCATTCTTCCCAGATGAAGGAACTAGGTAATGTTCATCATCTGAATGCACCATCTGAAGCTTTTCCACACTCATGATACACGGGAGGTTTATCAGCTGTATGCACTATCCTGTGAGGTTTTTATAAGTCGCAAACAACTGAATCCCTTGCCACACTCAGGACATTCATGAGGTTTATCATCCGTATGCACAATCATGTGACTTATTGTACTAGAACGTTTTCTGAATCTTTGGCCCGCATTCAGCACACTTGAAATGTTTAGCACCCGTTTGTAGCATTCTATGGGCATTTATTTATTTATTTACTTTATATATATATATATATATATATATATATATATATATATATATATATATATATATATATATATATATATAAACATTTTTTACATTTGTAACCAAACGTTACAAATGAGGTGGTAGAGGTACTGGGATTAAAAATAGAGAAAATAAATTTAGTGATTATACTAATATACAAACCGCCAGATGCAACGGCTGAGGAATTCACAGAACAGATAAGCAAAATAGAGAATAGCCTTGATAATTTGGAGAACCCGATACCTGATATTATTTTCCTAGGTGACTTCAACTTGCCTAGTCTCAGGTGGAAAATAGCAAACAATAATATTATACCAGGAAATCTATCAGGACCTAACCAACCACAGATTAGAGAACTACTTAGATTCTGTGACAAATTTTCACTCAATCAGCAGATATCGGAGCCAACGAGAAATGAAAATATTCTAGATCTGGTCTTTACGAACAATGAAGACATTATCAGAGACATTACGATATCAGATACCACATACTCAGATCACAAACTCATTGAAGTGCAAACGACCATCAATACTCAGAATAGACCTAAAACGTTGATAAAGCGAGAGGGGCTATTCAGTAAATTCAATTTTAATAATAAAAGGATAGACTGGGAGATAATAAACAGGGAACTTACAAACATTCCATGGGGAACTGTTCTAAATAATACAAGTCCTACAGAAGGAATAGAAAAACTTACTTCAGAAGCGTATCAAGTCTGTCTGAAACATGTTCCTTTGAGGAAAGCCAGAAAGAGATCTAACGTAGAAAGAGAACGCAGACGACACTATAAACGCAGGAAAAAAATAACGGAACTGCTTATGCAGACACGAATTTCCCGTCAAAGAAGGAATAATTTAAATAGGGAGATTGAGGAAATCGAGCGGAAATTGAAACACTCATATGAAACTGAAGAAAGGCAGTTAGAACAGAAAGCAATTCAGGAAATAAAGAAAAATCCAAAATATTTCTTCTCATATGCGAAATCAAATGCAAAAACCACTGCCAGTATTGGACCTATTCGTACAAGTGAAGGTTCATACACGGAGGATGACAAAGAAATTAGTGAAATCCTAAAAAAGCAGTATGAGGACATGTTTAGCACTCCAATAAACAACATGAAGGTGGAAGATCCAGACATTTTCTTTATGCGGGATATTCAAACCCCGGTAAATATAACTGATATAAACACGAGCGCACTAAATTTTGAAAAAGAAATTGAAAACATGCCCATGCACTCGGCCCCAGGTCCAGACTCATGGAATTCAATATTTATAAAGAAATGCAAAGTGCCGGTAGCACAGGCACTCAGTATAGTGTGGAGGAAGAGCTTGGACACGGGGGAGATACCAGATGCACTTAAAGTAGCAGACATAGCCCCTCTACACAAGGGAGGGAGCAAAGCATTGGCAAAAAATTATAGACCAGTTGCACTAACATCGCACATCATAAAAGTATTTGAGAGAGTGATTAGGAGTCAGGTCACCAATTTCATGGAGAGCAATGACCTTCATAACCCAGGCCAACATGGATTTCGAGCGGGAAGATCGTGCCTCTCACAGCTACTTGAGCACTACGACAAAGTCACTGAGGCATTAGAAGAGAAACAGAATGCTGATGTGATATACACGGACTTCGCAAAGGCCTTCGATAAATGTGACCATGGCGTGATAGCACACAAAATGAAGTCAATGGGAATAACCGGTAAAGTAGGACGCTGGATACTCAGTTTTCTGTCAAACAGGACTCAGCGAGTAACTGTCAACCATATAAAATCTAGTCCAAGTGCAGTGAAAAGCTCTGTACCTCAGGGTACAGTCCTTGCACCACTGCTTTTCCTTATTCTCATATCAGATATAGACAAAAATACAAGTCACAGCTTCGTATCATCCTTTGCAGATGACACAAAAATCAGTATGAAAATTACCTCGGCTGAGGACATTGAAAAACTTCAAGCTGATATTAATAAAGTTTTCGACTGGGCATCAGAAAATAACATGATGTTTAACAGTGATAAATTCCAGGTACTCAGGTACGGTAAAAATGAGGACCTTAAACATAATACAGAGTACAAAACACAATCAAATGTACCCATAGTAGGAAAACAGCATGTAAAGGATTTGGGAATAATAATGTCGGACGACCTAACGTTTAAGGAGCATAACCAAGCAAATATTGCGACAGCCAGAAAAATGATAGGATGGATTACGAGAACTTTCAAATCCAGGGATCCCATCACAATGGTTGTACTCTTCAAGGCACTTGTGTTGTCCCGTCTTGAGTACTGCTCAGTACTCACTTCCCCCTTCAAAGCAGGAGAGATTGCTGAAATAGAGGGAATACAGAGAACATATACGGCACGCATAGACGCAATAAAGCACCTAAATTATTGGGATCGTCTCAAAGCCCTCCAAATGTACTCACTAGAAAGAAGACGAGAGAGATATCAAATAATATACACCTGGAAGATACTGGAGGGCCAAGTACCAAATCTACACAGTAAAATAACAACGTACTGGAGTGAACGACATGGAAGAAAATGTAGAATAGAACCAATAAAGAGCAGAGGTGCCATAGGCACAATCAGAGAACACTGTATAAACATCAGAGGTCCGCGGTTGTTCAACGTCCTCCCAGCAAGCATAAGAAATATTGCCGGAACAACCGTGGACATTTTCAAGAGGAAACTAGATTTATTCCTCCAAGGAGTGCCGGACCAACCGGGCTGTGGTGGGTATGTGGCCCTGCGGGCCGCTCCAAGCAACAGCCTGGTGGACCAAACTCTCACAAGTCGAGCCTGGCCTCGGGCCGGGCTTGGGGAGTAGAAGAACTCCCAGAACCCCATCAACCAGGTATATATATATACACACACACACACAAGATGGTACACTAGATTTATGAGAGTACATAGCATTAATATTTTAAAATTCTTGTAAGGCAATTACCACCGATAGGACTTTGGGCAGGTCCTTAACCCTTAAGTTGCACAACACATCATATGATGGGTTGAGTGATTTACTATAAATTGTGTATCCCATCATATGATGTATTGGAGTACTACGCAAGATTTAAACGGCCTGCGGATACACGGGGTTCACCTCACCTTCACCAGGGCTCTTGTAAACAGACGCCATTTTTTTTTTAAATCGTGGGTCAAATTCCCGGGTGTGAGGGCCTCAATATTGAGTGAGCCACCAAGCCTGACGCATGCAGCATGAGCTCACAGCACTGCTGTTCAGCTTGTGACCACAGCATCGCCTAAAAGTGCCATAATATACATGTTCATACTATTATTTAGCTTTGATATTATTACAGAAGACCCCTGACTGTAAAAATTACCAGGATTCTGATAATAGCAGGATTGTTGTGATAATTAGCGCTTTAGTGGGAGGAGTAATCTTGGTGGGGAGGAAGGTAGCATTGTCTGCTGACTGCGTGACCACGATTTACTGTCTGGACTCACTAGACTCACGATTTGTTATTATTTTTCCCATGAACAGAGAACACAAATTAACAGATTAAGAAGAAATTTTTTTTTTTTTTTTTTGGGTATGCACCTGTGGGTGACAAATGCTAATTAGCCCTGAGCAACACAAGGGTTAATCAACAGATAAATTTAAGTTGGCCCGGTTGGTCCGTGAACCCAGTTGGTCCGGCATTTCATTTAGAAAACAATCTAGTTTTCCCTTGAAGATGTCCATGGTTGTTCTGGCAATATTTCTTATACTCGCTGGGAGGATGTTGAACAACTCTGGTCATCTGATGTGTATAGTATAAAATCTTCAATTTTGATCATTAAAGTGATGATTGTCATAGATACTTGATAAGAGGTTTAGTTTGGATCTAAACTAGGTTGCCTGTATAATGTTTGATTTCTTTATTTTTACTGCACCTTAGTATTTGGAAATTATCACTGTTAAACATACATCATGTTATTTTCTTCTGCCCAGTTAAAAACTTTATTAACATCTGCTTGCAGTTTTTCAATTTCTTCAGCAGAGGTAATTTTCATGGTTGGTCATAGAGGTCAAGTAACTGTGAGAGTCATGATCTTCCCACTCTAAAATCTATCATGTACTCTCAGCTATTGGGTTTGCCAAAATTATCAGGGTAGGTTAGGTTTGGTCATATTTCTACATTAGTTTTAACTCAAATTCTTCCTTTGCAAAGTCACTTTATTATTAATCCATTTTTCTGGGAGAGCTTTCTTTGGGGACACACTGGGCTGCTCTCCTGGAACTTTTAAAACTTTTTGACCTATGTATTTAAAAGCAATTCTAAAGTTAGAAAGTGTAGCATAGGCCCCTCGCTCAATGTTCTTAATATGATCCTAGGGTTGTACTTTTCTATCTAAAACCACCCCTAGATCTCTTTCTTGATCAGAATTCTTTATAGATCTCTGTGGCTCGATCATAGAAACTGAGTAAATTCGTTACACTGGACCTTCCAGATCGAATACCATGCTGACAGTCTGATATATCATTCAGTACGTCTGCATCTGAAATTGAGCAATACCGGATTTATTATTTGGTTTTATAAATTTTATACTTATAATCTTACCTTATTTCAGAGACCACGAGTAATCTGGGCTTTGAACTCAACAGAAAAGCCTTCTGTAGACCTGCTTCTTTGCTACATAATAGACAAAATTTAGTAAGTACTGATTTATTATGTGTTTGTTTATTTATTTATTTATTCTTTATATACAAGAAGGTACATTGGGGAAGAGTACAGAGACTTAAAGTTATACATTATGGTAAAGCAACTAGCACACATAGCGTTTAGGGGAGATCTAAGTATAGACCAAGAAACTTACCATCTTTTTTATTTCTGATGTTAACATTGTCTAACTGTAGATGAATTGCATTTGTTGATTTGGTCCCAAGTAAGATGTTGTAGGTCCTTGTTACGAACCCGGATCCAGCGTCCGAGCATGGAGTAGTAACGACCGCGCCATCTGTGGGTCAGCTCCCGAAACCCCCGCTAAACGGACGACGACACCTGGTGAGGACAGCGTGTACTGGCCTCGAGGACCAGTTTCCAGTCTGGTTCAGCGCTCAACACCGCCGCTCCTGACTTCTGGTGAGGTGGTGCTCCGACGACAGCGCCATCTATGGACTGGATACGTCAGGTGTTTGTGCCCGAGCCCGTAAGTGAGGTGTATTAGTGTCCCGGTTATTGATGACGTGTCTGCTTACAGAGCCGACCTGGGACCACTGTGATGGAAGTGGAGTCAGTCTACCCGAGGCAGCCAGTCTCCATACCTTGAACGTTGCTGCAGCTGTTGT
The DNA here is from genome assembly GCF_040958095.1 of Procambarus clarkii. Lineage (NCBI taxonomy): Eukaryota > Metazoa > Arthropoda > Malacostraca > Decapoda > Cambaridae > Procambarus > Procambarus clarkii. The sequence continues at coordinate 43,807,279 of NC_091165.1, read as the reverse complement.
GAAGTCGTCCCCCCGGAAGAACACTGTGGTGAGTTAGCCTGCCAGTGGAGTGGCAGTAAGAGGATATACCCGGGACCGACTATTGGAGACGATCATCCACTGGGGTATTGAGGACAGGAGGGTGATTTGTGATATCACACGAGACTCCTGTCTAGGGCGTATCCCTTATATCGTTCGTGGAGTGGCCGTACCAGCCTTGGTGGCTCAGAACCTGCCAGCAGACCAGCTGGACGTGTGGTTGACGGCCTCCACGGCGGTGCCCCCAGTGGACCTGTGTTTTGGCTGACCTGTGGCCCGGGTAGGCTCGGCATTCTCAGAGGACACGTCATGAGGCCACGAAGAAAGCACCGCGGACTCAGCACCTAGCTTCTTGATCCAGAGTCTTCAGCAGAAGACTATATTGTGTATAATCCCCTTGTATAGTGTTAATACCCCTCCCCCTGTGCACTTTTTGATTTTATATATTTAATTGGTGATGGTGACAAGTATAATCTTAAGTTCTTAGCTTTCTTTCCCTACTCCCTTTAAGTTACTTGCGTCACGGATCTCATCCCTTGATAGCCAATACTGGCTTGGGAACGGATACATATATCTTCCTCTAACAACATCAGAGTAAGGACCCCGTTGCGTCCCGAGAGGGCCGTAACAGTCCTTTCTATGTTTAGTGTGAGTTTGTTGGTTGACATTCATAAGTGGATTTTTTTTTAATTTATTGTTTACATCATTATTTAATATGAGTGGGTTGGAGTCTGAGTAGATGAGGTTAGTATCATCATTATCTCATATCTCGGTGATTTTGTCGTAATGGTCAAGTAGCTGTGAGAGGACATGAGAGATAGCTGTGAGAGATATTTCAATATCTTTCTGCTCTAAATCCATGTTGGCCTGGATTGTGGAGGTCATTGGTCTCCATAAAATAGTAACCTGACTCCTGATCACTCTCAAATAATTTTATTATGTGGGATGTTAGTGCAACTGCTCTATAATTCTTTGCCAATGCTTTGCTACCTCCCTTGTGTAGAGGAGCTATGTCTGCTGCTTTAAGAGCCTCTGGTATCTCCTCCGTGTCCAAGCTCTTCCTCCACACTATACTGAGTGCCTGTGCTACTGGCACTTTGCATTTCTTTATAAATATTGAATTCCATGAGTATGGACCCGGGGCTGAATGCATGGGCATATTGTTAATTTCTCTTTTAAAATCTGTCACATTCGTGTTGATATCAGTTATATTTACAGGGGTTTGGATATCACCCATAAAGAAGTTGTCCGGATCCTCCACTTTCATGCTTTGTATCGGAGTGCTAAACATGTCCTCATACTGCTTTTTTAGGATTTCACTAATTTCTTTGTCATCCTCAGTATATGGACCTTTACTAGTACGAATAGGTCCAATACTGGCAGTGACTTTTGCTTTTCCTTGTGTAGGATTTTTATTACCTAGAACATTTTCCCATTCCCATAATTTCACTAATTTCTTTGTCATCCTCAGTATATGAATCTTCACTAGTACGAATAGGTCCAATACTGACAGTGGTTTTTGTTTTTCCTTGTGTAGGATTTTTATTACCTAGAACATTTTCCCATTGAATGTTTGTAAGTTTCCTGTTTATTTTCTCCCAGTCTATCCTTTTATTATTAAAATTTAATTTATTGCATAGCCCTTCTCGCTTGTTGTTTCTCTTGGGCCTACTACCGTTATTGATGTTAGTTTGCACTTCAATGAGCTTGTGGTCCAAGTACGTAGTGTCTGAGACAGTAATGTCTCTGATTAGCTCATCATTGTTCGTGAATATGAGGTCCAGCGTGTTCTCGTTCCTAGTCCGTTCTGTTATCTGCTGACTGAGCGAGAATTTGTCACAGAATCTCAGTAGTTCTCTGACCTGTGATTGGTTATTTCCATTTCCATTTTGGGTGTGTTGTTTTGGTAGTGATTCGTCCAGTTCTGGTAGTAGTGCGGTTGTTGTGTGGTGTAGTACTTGTGTGCTTGTTAATGACTTGTATTCCAGTCTTGTGGGTATCTCCCTTCCCCTCCGGGCCAACTGCTTTGTTCTTACCTAGCATTTTGCTCTGTTTGGGTATGAATGTTTGTGTGCCTTCATTGTATATTTTGCAAAATTTGCCATATATCTCATTATTTACTCCTCTGCCTAGCAACAAGTCTGCCTAATTATACTCATTAACTATTTTTCAAAGTTCCCCATAGTGTCCTTTATTGAAATAGAGTTCATCAACCGTTTCAATGTCCATATTTTCTTCTAGATTATATCTTAAAGTATATTTAAATGTTAAATGTTATTGTTCCATTTCAATATTTCTGATTGCATTGTTAAAATAAATTTTCTAAGATTTTGATTTATTTTCGTTTCGATTTAATTATTTTGTGTGACATTGCATTGCAATTGAGCTATGTTGTTTACCATACCGTTCATTTCGTGAGTATAAGTATAGATGCCACACTTGTGACAGGTAAAACCATGCCTTTTTTGAAAAACAGCACCGTCTGTTGCACGTAAGAGCAACCCACGCTATATTATGTTACGATATTATTTCAATATTTCCGATTGCATTGATAATTTGAATTTTCATAGATTTCAATTTATTTTCATTTTGATTTAATAATTTTGTGTGACATTGCATTGGAATTGAGCTGTGTTGTTTACCATACTGTTCATTTCATGAGTATAGTTTATTTTTTTATTTTTTCATATCATTTTTTTAGCTGTTCTTATTTTTCAGTGATTGAAATATCAGATCATTTGATGTTCCCAATTTTCTGATGGGAACATCAGATCATTTGATGGTCCCAATTTTCTGATGGAAGCATCAGACCATTATGGAATGCATCGGATGAGGTAGTTTGGAATGGTGGGGAGGATGAGAGGGGGATGGTTGGGAAGGCGAGGGGACTGGGGAGTTGGGGATGGTGGGGACAGGTGAATGGAGAATGCTGGGGAGGACAAAGCGACAGGTGAATGGGAGATGGTGGGGGAGGAAGAGGGGACAGGGGAGGGGGAAATGGTAAGGAGGACAATGGGACGGGGAAGTGGGAATAATGGGGAGGATGTGGGGATGGGGGAGTGGGAAGGACGAGGGGACAGTGGAATGGGGAATGGTGGGAAGGACGAGGGGACGGAGGAAGACTGGAGAACAGGGGAACACCTCAATAAAAGCCAACAATGTATTATTACTCTGTGGCTTCGTGTCTCCCGACAAAGTGAATTATAATTATATATATCAATTAATTCTTGTAAATTTCCAGAAGCCTGTATCAACACCCACACTAATGCAACTGAAAGAGATGTTGAGACAAGTATTGCTGATATGTTGAAGAACGCCCCAAACAAACTCGGTGGAAACAGATACAAGGTAAAGTTTGCCAATTTGCTGTAGTCTAATTCAATCTCTTTTTAGTAATCTTTGAGAACATTTATGCTATGAATAAGATAAAATAATGTAACTGATTTTGACTAAATATGTAGATATATTTAATTTTCTGAGCACTAATAATGAAAGAAAACCAAAATAAGAGAAGGCTACTATCTCTAACAGTGGGCTGGAATAATGCAGGATATAATATTGTTTTATATAGATTCTTGTTTTAGTTTTTTTTTATAATAAGGAAAGGGTTTTTACTTATTAAATTAAATATTATATAATAAAATTTATGTATCATTGAAATCAATTAGTAACAACTAATATTTCATTACAGGGTGGTGAAGCAAGAAGACATGTGCATCACACAACAGATTTGGATATGAAAATATTCTTACCTAATTGTGCTTGCGGGGGTTGAGCTTTGGCTCTTTGGTCCCGCCTCTCAACTGTCAGTCAACTAGTGTACAGATTCCTGAGCCTACTGGGCTCTATCATATCTACATTTGAAACTGTGTATTGTTCGTGTTCGTGTTCCACCCATGCTGAAGAGTTTGTCTTTGTCCACCCTGTCAATTCTCCTGAGAATTTTGTAGGTGGTTATCATGTCTCCCCTTACTCTTCTATTTTCCAGGGATGTGAGGTTCAGCTCCTTTAGCCTTTCCTCGTAGCTCATTCCTCTCAGTTCCGGGACGAGCCTGGTGGCATACCGGTGAATCTTCTCTAGTGTCTATATAGAATCTATACATGTGTGTGTGTGTGTATATATATATATATAATAAATATGTATATGAATGAAAACTCACACCCCAGAAGTGACTCGAACCCATACTCCCAGGAGCAACGCAACTGGTAACTACAGGGCGCCTTAATCCACTTGACCATCACGGCCGTCAAAAGGAAGTGATAGCCAAGGCTATTTGAGCCACTTCCTCGACGGCAACTCGGATGGTAATCTTGGGCATAGCATTTCACCAAATCACCTCATTCTTTGGGGCACACGTGAGGAACACAAATAATCAAGTGGATTAAGGCGCCCTGTAGTTACCAGTTGCGTTGCTCCTGGGAGTATGGGTTCGAGTCACTTCTTGGGTGTGAGTTTTCATTCGCATATAGTCCTGGGGACCATTCAGGCTTGTTCGCAAATATGTATATATATATGTATATATATGTATATATATGTATATATATGTATATATATATATGTATATATGTGTATATATATGTGTATATATATGTGTATATATGTGTATATATGTGTGTATATATGTGTGTGTGTGTTGTCCCAGCCTTCCTATTGTCCCAAATTGCTGTCCCAGCCTTCCTGTCTTCCTCCTTAGCATCAGATGACCTGGTTAAGGAAATTCTACCTGACACCCTGAGTGATGTAGCGAGGATACAGGACCCCCACTACACGGAATGCGACACGAAATGGGGTGCCATCGCAGACCCAGCACTCAGACCAGCCATGCCGAAAGCCAAGAAACAATCCAGTTGGGACAGCTCCATTGTAGACAAAGCCACAGCTTTGCTGGAGGCAGCAACAACCCCCAGTGATCGTGCACGCCTCAAAGCTGTGCAGGTTCCCCATGCAGGGGACTTCCTTTTGGCAGTCCCTATGTCTGCGACAGGCACACGTCTTGATCCGCAGGAGCTCCGTATTGCAGTCGCTCTCCGTCTTGCTGCCCCTATCCACACTGTTCACAGGTGTATTTGCGGCGAGGTAGATGCTGACGAATATGGATTGCATGGCCTGCACTGTGGAAAATCTGGTGGTTGGCACACTAGACCGCTGGGTGCGAGAGCGCGATTTACCGGTCTTTGTGCCTTATGAAGCTGAGGGCTTCTTTGACCATTTTGAGAGGGTAGCTACCTTGAAGAAGTGGCCAAGAGCAGAATGGGCAGAGGTGGTCCAGGGTAGGCTCACAGGTGAAGCTCGCGAGGCTTACAACATGCTTGACCTTGAGGAATGCACCAATTATGATGCAGTGAACAGTGCAGTGCTTCATTTGTTTAAGCTGACTCCAAAGTGTTACAGGAAAAGGTTTCGAGAATGTACCCGTTCGCCATGTAAATCTTAAGCAGAGACGGCGAGGGACATGGAAAGAAAATTTCTGAAGTGGTTGAAAGCTGAAGGAGCTAAGTCAGCTGAGAACATCAAACAGCTAATGGTCATGAAAAAATATATGTCCGTGCTCTCTCCTGAGATCAGGACTAGAGTCAAGGAGGCGGACATAAAAGACCTGAGGGCTGCTGCTGACAGAGCTGATATGTTGGAGGAAGCCTTGCGACCACGCAGATTGGGACCGCACCTATCGCCAGTATACTCCGACTATGGGAGTGGTTTTAGGAAGATGGAGGAATGGAGGACAGGAACGAGTTCTCCCTGGTCCTACCGCTCGAGTGGAGATGGTGGCGGTCTGAAAAGTTCTGTGGAACCAGTCAAGAAGCCCCTAGCTGAGAGTGCCGGATCTGTTGTTGTGCCGAGGAACGTTACAAGGGTGACGACGAAAGGCGCTAGGAAGACCCACGGAGCAACGGTCTCTGGAGGCATTGCCAAGGCGAGCGGTGGTGGAAGGTCACCGCCAGGAAGGGTCTGCTGCTACAACTGTGGAGGATATGGACATTTCGCGCGGGATTGCAAACGCCCTAAGCAGCGTGGGAACGTTGCCTTCGTTCGGATGGAGGACCAATTGGCCGAGAATGTGCGGGGTGAACCCGTACCAAGTGTGGAGAAGAGAATTCACCCGTTTGTGTGTGAGGGGACGGTAAGGATGGGGGGAGGCAGACCCCGTTCCTGTGAAGATATTGAGGGACACCGGGGCTGATTTTACCCTGGTGAGTAGAACCCTGTTCCCCGAGGGTTATGAGAATACCAGTGTAGGGGTGGCTGTTGTGACCACTGTGGGAGGCCCAGTGAGGATGCCCCTGCACAAGGTAACATTGGATTCTGATTATGGCTGTCAGACCCTAGTGGTAGGGGTCTGCGCCTCAATGCCCAAGATGGAGGCGCAAGTCATCCTTGGGAATGATGCCTGTGGAGGATGTGTCCTCCCTAACCTCGTGAAGGGCGAGGAGTGCTTGGAGCACTACAGAGAGAAAGGCGGAGTATTAGACGCCTGTGAGAACGAGAAGGGATTCGCCGAGGTGGTGTTCCCTATATGTGCTGTGATCCCAAGGCGGTGCAACGAGAACGGAGTGAGTGGATCTGATGGGGCTGAAGAAGAGACGTCTGACAGCCTGGGGGTCGATCACCTCTTCGTGGGACACGGAGAACAGGTGGAGGGCAAAGGCAACCCGGATGGTGAGCTACAGGTGACCCTCACCAGTTCTCTTGGGGTGGACCACGCTCGTCTGGGAGAGTTACAGCAGGTGGAGTTCCCAGAGTTGATTCGGGAGGCCAAAGGAGGACGTGCTGGTTCTGAGAGTGCCACACATTTTTATCTGCAAGATGGGATGCTGATGAGACAATGGAGGCCTGTGAGAATGGAGGCCAGAGAGGAATCTCTAGGAATGAGGCACCAGGTAGTGTTGCCGGCCCAGTGCAGAGCGGCAGTGCTGGATCTGTCGCACTCTGTGGATTCTGCAGGTCACCTGGGAGTGACCAAGACTATACGCAAGATCAGGGACCATTTCTACTGGCCGGGTATAGACGCCGATGTGAGGCGTCACTGTAAGACTTGCTTACCTTGCCAGAGAGCAGGAAAGAGTGTACCAGCGATATCAAAGGCCCCGTTAGTCCTTGTTCCCGCATTTGGGCCAGCGTTTGAACGTCTGTTGGTCGACGGGGTAGGACCGTTGCCACGGACGAAAAAGGGAAACACCTACTTGATGACAATCATGTGTGCGGCGACAAGGTTCCCGGAAGCAGTCCCAATGCGATGCTTGACGTCAAAAGGTGTAGCCGGGCAGTTGCAGCGTTTTTTCTCTTGGGTGGGAATGCCCAGGGAAATCCAGACGGACTGTGGGAGCGCATTCCAATCCAAGTGGCTTAAACTGACCGTGTCGAATTGGGGAGTAACTCAGATTCGGTCGTCGCCCTACCGACCGCAGTCGCAAGGCGCGATCGAAAGGTTTCACTCCACACTGAAAACCATTCTGAGAGTGTTCTGTGCGGAACAAGGAGCCGAGTGGGATGAGGCAGTGTACCCTGCATTATTTGCTATACGGAACGCTGTAGTGGAGTCACTGGGTTTCTCACCGTTCCAACTGGTATATGGACATGAGGTACGGAGTCCTCTATCCATGCTGAGAGAGCAATGGGCGCCAGGAGTGGCTGTGGGAACGGTCAGCGAGAAATTTAAGGAGCGTCTCGCGTTGGCGAAAGAACTAGCAGGAAAGCATTTGAAGGAGGCGCAGCAAAAAAAATGTCAGAGTTGTACAAGAAAACTACGCCTAGAGAGTTCCAGGTTGGGTCCCAGGTTATGGTGTTACTGCCAGGGAAGAGCCGTGTGACCGAGTCACGATTTGAGGGACTTTAAGGTGCTAAGACGATTGGGTCCAGTGAGCTATGAAGTCAGCAAGCCGGACAGACCCCGCAGGACACAGGTGTGTCATATCGACCATCTGAAGCCTTTCTTCCCTGAAGGAGGAGGAGCCGCCGTGTAGGACGGAACAATGCCACGAGAACTACGGCAGAAAGTGGTCTTGTGCGTGCAGGTGAATCAAGAGATTCAAGCAGAAGAAGGAAAATGGTCCAGGGCGGATGGCACCCATCTCTCCAATGCGGAGAGTTTGGAGAATATCGGAGTCAAGCTTCAACACCTGGAAGGAAGACAGAGAGCGGATCTGACGGACCTGTTGAGAGAGAATGTCTCTCTTTTTACCCACGTGCCCCGACGCCACAAGAGTGTGACGCACGAGGTGGAGGTGAGGGACGCCAGGCCCATTAAACAGAGTGCTTATAGGGTCAGCCCTGAGAAGCGAGAATTGATGAGGAAGGAGGTAGAGTACCTTCTTGAGAATGACCTTGCCGAGCCTAGCAACAGCGAGTGGAGTTCCCCGCGTTTGCTGGTTAAGAAAAGCGACGGTACATACCGCTTTTGCACGGACTACAGGAAGGTGAACTGTCACTGTGGCAGATTCCCACCCCATGCCCAGGGTAAGTGATTGCATCGATCAGGTGGGTAGTGCCAGATATGTGTCCAAGGTCGACCTGCTCAAGGGGTATTACCAAATCTCGTTAACTCCCGAGGCTAGAAAGAAATCAGCTTTTGTGATGCCGGATGGACTGTATCTGTATAAAGTGTTGCCCTTCGGGATGAAGAACAGCGGAAGTTGTTTTCAACGTATAATGAACGAGTTGCTGAGGGGAACCGAAGGCTGCACTGTATACATTGATGATATAGTAGCGTACTCCGACGATTGGGAGGCACACCTAGAGCGACTCAGGGAGCTGTTCAGGAGGTTGGAAGATGCTAACCTGACCGTGAACCTAGCCATGAGTGAGTTTGGGAATGCCCATCTAGAATACCTGGGCTTCGTCATCGGTCAAGGAGAGTTGACCCCTGTGAACCACAAGGTATTAGCTATTAGAGAGTACCCAATACCCAGGACACGGAAGGAATTGCTGAGGTATCTTGGGATGATTGGATACTATCGTGGTTTTTGTAAGAACTTTTCCACGATAGCGCATCCTCTGACAGAAATACTCTATAAGAATACATGATGGAAGTGGGGAGAGGCCTGCCAGGAGTCTTTCGAGAAGACGAAGAACCTGTTGACATAGGCCCTAGTGTTGATATCCCCAGATTTTACAGCCAGGTTCATTCTGTACATAGATGCCAGTGATGTAGGGATAGGAGCCATGATGGCCCAGGAAAGGAGCGAGGTACATAGGCCTAGTACATTTTACTCCAAGAAATTTGTGAAGTACCAGCATGCCTATAATACCGTCGAAAAGGAGGCTTTGGCTTTAGTAATGGCCCTAAAGCACTTCGACGTGTACGTGGGAGGAGGGGCGAAACCTGTTCTCGTTTTTACAGATCACAACCCTCTGACTTTCTTGTACAAGATGAGAAATTCCAACCAGAGGCTGACAAGGTGGGCATTACTACTACAAGAATACTGGTTAGAAATTAAGCACATCAGAGGGAAGGACAACGTGTTAAGGGCATGGATGCCCTTTCCCGAGTACACTAAACCGATATGATTCTTATTTTAAGGGGAGGGGTATGTAATGGTGTTCCCCCCTTCTATTTCGCCCACGCCAGCTGTAAGAGTCATATCTATGTTACCCGAACGTTCTCTGCCTTCCAGAGAACAATTTGACACACGTGGGAGCATGAGGTGTTCTCGCGTTGGCGAGAAATTATCGAAAGAAGAGTGTTTTGGCCAGTGGCTTAGGCTCTTTTTGGACGCCAAGATGGCGCCGATTCCTACGTTCTCGCGCCAAAATGTTATGACGTCACTGGCACCAGATTGGTCAAGAACGGTGACGTGGTACAGGGAGCCAATGAGAAACGCCCCTGGCAAGTGTGACGTCACATGTGGAGGTAGGTCCAGGCGTGCGCCCCCTTGGCGCCAAGGAGTTAGATACAACACGTCGTGAAGGGCAGACCTGCGATAGGGGGTCCTGTCAGTCTGACAGTATTCGCCCCTCTCCGGTGAATATACGCATCACCAGTGGTCTGCGAGCATCCTGTGAGGTCTTCCTGAACTCGGTGTGGCGGACAGAAAAAGGAATTAACGGGAAACGAGCAACAAGTGCTCCAGTGACAGGTGCTTAGCAAGAGTGAAGCCTGGGCAGTGACATCAAGGACAACTGTACAGTTTCACCAGTCGGGTGATGACGTAGCGGCTGGGCCAGTTCACCGTGAGGAAGGAGAAGAACAAACTAGCTGGGAATATGAACGACTACAGCCGGGAGTAAGGACTGCAGACGTAGTGTGTGAGGAGGAGGCGACGGCTAGGAGGCCGACTCCAACCCTTCAAGAGGTTGTGGAGGAGCACGGAGCCTGCAGAGGGAAGCAGTATTGAGAAGACGCGTTTTTGGGTGTTGGTTGAGGTCCTGGGAAGAGCATCAGTGTGTGTGGGGGTGTTCCCTACAGCAAGTTGTGAGCTGGGACCAGGAGCTTCAATTCAACCCTCAACAGAGGATGAGTCCACATCATTGATGGTGGAAGCGGGTAATTCAGTTTTCCCTCCCATTCCCCTTTAGTTAGCGATTAGCCAGAGTATCTTCTATGTCGTGAGCAGGGCTCACCAATGTCTATATTTCTAGTAAGACACAGTTGTGAAGGGAGATGCTATATAGCTCTTATGAGATATATATATGGTGTGTGATTGCACCTGTGGTTTGATGAAGAGATTACTGTGACGAGGACATTTATATTTACGTGTCATATATATTATAAGTTTGTGCCAGAGGATATATATATATAAATGTACAATTTAGTAGTGTAAGGCTGTATGCCTCGAGTTACCTTATTATTATGAATATTGATGAAGTGAACTATATATACTGAAGTTATTAAATAATATGTTCATATGTCTAGTGGTTAAGTGTGATTATGCCAGTGTTGTGATAAACCTTGAATACGAAGGAATAAGAGGCGCCTCACGCCAATAGTAGGAGTATAGTGAGGACAGGGAGCAGTGTGAGGGAACAGTGAGGATTGTGAGTGGGCGTGGCATCTCGCGAGTGGCCAAACGTTCGATAATACTGCTGGTGGAGCGTTGGAACGCGTGACAGCTGGGAGTGCTGCAATTTCCCGGAGTGTTCCAGAATTGTGGAGAGGCAGAGAGAAGACTGCCCATTTATTCCTTTGACATTTTGTTGATGCAGAGTTGTGATTCTTTAATATTATAAGTAAACTACAAAACCACCGCTGTGTTTGTGTCAACCCTCCATTACCTTGTTGCAACTGAGAGTGAGTGATTTAAACATATACTTACCTGTTAACAAATTGATTAGTATTCCCTGGGGCCACTACTATATTACTACTATTCCACTGAGGTGTTACTGGACACAGGAAACACCCGTTGGCGAGCTTTAGTGAGTGGTAGAGCCCTCTGTCGGGGCGGGCACATGATCAAGTGAGATGATCATGTTCTCACTCGTCTTTAGGCTACGAGGCCGGCCGGAGACAGACTGAGAGACTCTCCTGGTGAACGGTGGCGCCGTGAGGATTGAGTTAAAACCCGTGGGGCTACAGTAAGTAACGATTACCATTACTAATAGTAGGTGGTGATTGACTGGCTAGAGAGAGAGCCAGACACCCTAACAATATATATATATATATATATATATATATATATATATATATATATATATATATATATGTCGTACCTAGTAGCCAGAACGCACTTCTCAGCCTACTATGCAAGGTCCGATTTGCCTAATAAGCCAAGTTTTCATGAATTAATTGTTTTTCGACTACCTAACCTACCTAACCTAACCTAACCTAACTTTTTCGGCTACCTAACCTAACCTAACCTATAAAGATAGGTTAGGTTAGGTTAGGTAGGGTTGGTTAGGTTCGGTCAAATATCTACGTTAATTTTAACTCCAATAAAGAAAAATTGACCTTATACATAATGAAAAGGGTAGATTTATCATTTCATAAGAAAAAAATTAGAGAATATATAATAATTCAGGAAAACTTGGCTTATTAGGCAAATCGGGCCTTGAATAGTAGGCCAAAAAGTGCGTTCTGGCTACTAGGTACGACATATATATATATATATATATATATATATATATATATATATATATATATATATATATATGTCGTACCTAGTAGCCAGAACGCACTTGTCAGCCTACTATGCAAGCCCCGATTTGCCTAATAAGCCAAGTTTTCCTGAATTAATATATTTTCTCTATTTTTTTCTTATGAAATGGTAAAGCTACCCATTTCATTATGTATGAGGTCATTTTTTTTTTATTGGAGTTAAAATTAACGTAGATATATGACCGAACCTAACCAACCCTACCTAACCTAACCTAACCTATCTTTATAGGTTAGGTTAGGTAGCCGAAAAAGTTAGGTTAGGTTAGGTAGTCGAAAAACAATTAATTCATGAAAACTTGGCTTATTAGGCAAATCGGGCCTTGCATAGTAGGCTGACAAGTGCGTTCTGGCTACTAGGTACGACATATATATATATATATATATATATATATATATATATATATATATATATATATATATATATATATATATATATTATTAAATATGACCGAAAAAGAAAGATTAATAATTCTAACACGAATTTTCTCGATCTTTCTATGTTTCTTTTCACTGTTGATGGTAATTGAAAAATCAGTTCTCCAAAATTCATTTTTATTTCTAGTCTGACGCGACACTTGTGCGCGTTTCATAAAACTTATTGCATTTTCAAAGACTTTTAGTTTACACACACCCACACACAACTATAACTGAATAGAGCTTAAACATCTTCGATTTTTTATACCTGCACTTGGGTGAGGTGATATGTTACAACAGTTTTGGATGAGGGTGAAAACAAACTTTCAGCACAAGCCAGAACACGAAACAATTGGTATTGAAGGTAAGAATGGAAGTAATTGCAGAGGGCCTATTGGCCCATATTTCTTGATGCTTCTATATTGGAGCGAACTCTTGAAGTGGGTAGAATATAGTTGTGCCTTAATTGGCTGTTGATTGCTGGTGTTGACTTCTTGATGTGTAGTGCCTATCATTTGTCAAGCCGCCTGCTATCGCTGTATCTATCGATTTTCTGTGTTGTTTGCTAAGATTTCTCTGGTGATGGTTTGGTTGTGGGAAGAGATTATATGTTCCTTAATGGAGCCCTGTTGCTTATGCATCGTTAAACGCCTGGAAAGAGATGTTGTTGTCTTTCCTATATACTGAGTTTTTTGAGGCTTACTGTCCCCAAGACGGCATTTGAAGGCATAGACGACGTTGGTCTCTTTTAAAGCATTCTGCTTTGTGTCTGGAGAGTTTCTCATGAGTAGGCTGGCCGTTTTCTTGGTTTTATAGTAAATCGTCAGTTGTATCTTCTAATTTTTGTCTGTAGGGATAACGTTTCTATTAACAATATCTTTCAGGACCCTTTCCTCCGTTTTATGAGCTGTGGAAAGAAGTTCCTGCAAATAGTCTAATAGGGGGTATAGGTGTTGTGTTAGTTGTCTCTTCAGAGGTTGCATGGCGTTTCACTTTCCTTCTTATGATGTTTTCAACGAAACCATTGGTCCGTTGTTGACTACGACCTGCCTTACCCTACAGAGTTCTTCGTTGACTTCCTTCCATTCTGAGCTGTGGCTGAGAGCACGGTCGACATAAGCGTTAACAACACTCCTCTTGTACCTGTCTGGGCAGTCACTGTTGGCATTTAGGCACATTCATATGTTTGTTTCCTTAGTGTAGACTGCAGTGTGGAAACCTCCGCTCCTTTCCATGACTGTTACATCTAGAAAGGGCAGCTTCCCATCCATCTCCATCTCGTAAGTGAAATGCAACACAGAATTCTGCTCAAATGCCTCCTTCAGCTCCTGCAGATGTCTGACATCAGGTACCTTTGTAAAAATGTCGTCAACATACCTGCAGTATATGGCTGGTTTCAAGTTCATGTCGACTAAGACTTTTTGCTCGATGGTACCCATGTAGAAGTTTGCAAACAGGACACCTAGGGGAGATCCCATGGCGACCCCATCTACTTGCTTTTACATGTGTCCATCCGGGCTCAAGAAGGGTGCTTCTTTAGTACAAGCTTGGAGTAGTTTCCTTAGACTGTTTTCTGGTATGTCAAGAGTAGATGGGGTCGCCATGGGTTCTCCCCTGAATTGGCATTCTTTTTCCAGAGCACAAAGGACGCTAATTCTGTAAGTGTCATCTAGTTAAGTAGGAAACTCCTTGCTTCTGTTCTATAGAGACCCGGCAAGGTATCCCTACGTTTTTGGACTACCTTTCTCTTTTGTAACTATCAAAGTTTCATTTATTTTAGTAGGAATTTCTTGCCCTAATTCTCGTATATTGAGTACCGGGTACAAGATTTTCCTGCATTTTGATTATTTAATCACTTAACATCTAATATTAACGTTAATTGTTTTTACATTAACGATTGAATTCCCACAGGATAGTCACCAGTTGCCACGTCATCCTGTTACTGACACTTATACTAACACAGGTATATTCTCTATACGTCTGTTTGATATCTCAAAATGTTTCGTCTCTCAGCATTTCGTAGTGATCCAGCAAATGAAGTAGGGAACTTAATTCGTGCCAAGAGGACAGAAATACAAACTCTAGCACATGGGTACCAACTAGATGTTCCCCATGGAGCCAACAAAAGTGAATTGCATAACTTTATCCTTGACCACCTCTTTGATAATGGAATTATAGACTCTGATTCTCACGAAAACTATTCCATTGCAGATCGGCATGCTATGGCAGCTATGAAGTTAAAGTTAGAACTAGCGAAAGTAGAGCGTGAACCTCAAAAAGAAGCTCTACAATTCCAGAAAGAACAGGCTGCCCTAAAGAAAAAAGAATAGGAACGCGAGGCTGCCCTAAAGAAAGAAGAACAGGAACGGGAGGCTTCCCTAAAGAAAGAAGAACAGGAACGCCATGCTGCCCTACAACGTGAGCGTGAGAGGGAACAGCTTGAAGTAAAAGAACGTGATCTGGAGATACAACGTGAACACAGAAAGAAGCAAGCCGATAATGCTCTAGAATACCGTAGAAGAGAACTCGACTTGGAAACTACACACCTCCTCGGCGCCAACAAGCTGAAGCTAAACTTCCAGAAAGCTTTAGCATCTCCCAGGCAAGTAAGTTAATGCCACCATTCGTTGAGACAGACATAGATGTGTTTTTTACTACTTTTGAGGCCTTAGCTATAAAACTTAGCTGGCCTGAAGATCAGTGGTCTATACTTCTCAGAGTGCATCGCACAGGTAGAGCTGCAGTTACTCTCAGTACCTTAGCGTCTGAGAATGACTACAATATCCTAAAGCAAGCCGTTCTAGACGCCTACCTTCTCTCCACCGAAAGCTACAGACGAAAATTCCGTGATTTTCTAAAGGCAAGTGTCACCACCTATTTAGAATTTATCAATACTAAGAAAAGATGAACAAATCCACAAGGGCAGTGACGAGGATTCGAACCTGCGTCTGGGAGCATCCCAGACACTGCCTTAATCGACTGAGCTACGACAGGGTTAAAAGGGTTAAACCGAAGTTCTACTGAACTTACTGGATCCCGTAGCCTCTCCGAGGCACAAACCAGGCTTTTACACCCCCCTCCCCCTGCACCCGAGCTATGTCAATAGGCCGTTCTCCCTCTTCGCCCTTGCATCATCACGTCGTAGCTCAGTCGATTAAGGCAGTGTCTGGGATGCTCCCAGACGCAGGTTCGAATCCTCGTCACTGCCCTTGTGGATTTGTTTATTTGATGCATCACGTTAGTGTGATCTCTGTGTGTGACTAGGAAAAGATATTTCATAAAATGGCTGGAAGTAGCCCATGCTTCTACATTTTCAGAACTCCTCAACCTCATTCTAGTCGAGGAATTCTTTCGACATGTTCCTGCTCCCACCTGTCTTCACTTAGCAGATAAAGAGGAAACCGACCTCATCAGATGTGCGATGTCGGCTGACACCTACAGTCTTATACACAGGTTAACAGCTGACACATCTTCCAGTAAGAAGTCTTGGTCTGATTATGACAAAGTGAGCACCAACCAAGCAAGCTCTCAATTGTATTGTAGATATTGCAAGCTCCATGGATATACCATAGATAAATGTGGAAAAGATCAATACAAAGGCTATAGTGAAACTCCTAAACCCAAACCGACTCCTCCTAAGTCCGGTAAGCCTGTGATGAATATTAGTGTTCCTGTTAATGATCTTTCTCTCTACAGCAAACACCTATAGCCTGGAACTTTATCTGCCAACAGTACAGATTCGGAGGGACGGTTCAAAGTGAAGATCTTGAGGGACAGCTGCTCTTCAGTCTATAATTTTGAAATCGGCTGTGCCTAACATCACCTACACCGGGGAGACGGTCTTTATCACTGACCTCACTGCTACCACTCCGTATCCACTCGCCAGAGTCCACCTGGATTGTCCTTTCGTACAAGGTGAAGTCCAAGTTCCCATCCGGGAATAGTCTTTTCCCGTGTCAGGGGTACTACTTCTCCTGGGTTAACTGGCTGCTTGCTCGTTGCAGGGTGCGGTCACGGCGTTGGCGCTCTCTCAGTTGTTGGCTGACGTCTGGTGCGAGCAGGTCGCTGTTGTTGGTGTGTAGTGTGCCGGCTAGCCTGTGGGGGCTGCTGGCGTTATGGCGTCGTCGGTGACGCGGATTCGGAGGGTGGATTCCGCAGGATTGGAGTTCTCGGCGGCTGCTGATTGGGCGTTGGTGGAAGTGACGCTTTTGGATGTTTTCTAGGTGGACCTGCACACTGTTTACGGCCTTGAGAAGATCTCTGACAAGCGTGTGGTGGTCAAGTTCTCTGCCCCTGGTCCATACCAGCGTTTTGTGAGTGATTTTGCTGGGCGTTCTCATCTGCTCCCGGGCTCTGCTGGTACTGTGGAAGTGTCGGACCGGTGTGTGGCGCCGACGTTTGTCAGCATCCATGGAGTTCCCTTGGACTTTCCCGAGGAGGTCCTTCGCACCTGCTTCTCTCGGTACGGTACTGCATTCACTCACCGTATAACCTGCCTCCGCTCAGGCCGCCTGTCGGGCTTGAGGACCAATGTGCGGACCCTTGGCATGCGCTTGACGCGTGATATTCCTTCTCAGGTCAAGTTCTACGGCTTTAACATGCGGGTTTTCTATGAGGATCAACCACGCACCTGTTTTCGGTGTGGTTTGCGAGGGCATCTTGCGGCCGGTTCCACTGCTTCCGGGATGGGGGAACCAGCTATCTTCCAGGAGGGTGATTTTCCCCCCTTGGGGGTTGGGGGGGCCAAGCCAGGTGGTGCAGAGACCGTGTTTGTCCCCCGAGGCCCCTCCTTGTTGTTAGTGCCTTTTGCTTCGACTGATCATACTCCGGCTGTTCAGCAGTTTGGCCCACCTGGCTCGTTGGTGTCTGATGTGGCGCCCCCACTTCCTGTGCACGTCGTCACTGCGAAGGTTCAATGGGCTTCAGATGTTGCTGCCATGGAGACAGGTACGCCTGTGGAAGCTGCTCCATCGTGTGTAGGTGGGAGTGACGATCCTGCAGGCCCTTCGTGTGGGGTTGCTCCTTCGTCTGGTGGCCGTTCATCTGACGTGGTTGCTGCTGCTCCGGAGGTGCTGCGGTCCTCTCGTGGCTCTAGAGGGCCTTCCCCGGTCGCGACGTCGGACCAGCCCCGTCGTAAGCGGGAGGCACGGGCGCGTTCCTCTGGCAAAGGTCCTCCCATTAAGCGAGGGGGGTCTACGGCTGGAGCTGCTGTGGCGTGCGCTCCTCCTCCTCCTCCCTCTGGTGGCCTGATGCGGTCTGTTGCACCCGGGGCCCCCTCTGGGGGCAATGACGCCCCAGAAGCAGTTGTGGTTGATCAGTGGGTGGTGTCCCCTGGTGCGGAAGGTCCTGGACGGGATGCGCTGACGTTGAAGTTTACAAAGTCTACAAAGAGTGCGAGCGCCGACGTTCCTGTGGGGCCCTCCTCTGCAGGGTTGTCAGATGGTGCGCCTACTGTTCCTACAGCCTCCCATGTGGGGGGCTCTGCTCCACCTACAGGGGCTGTGGGTTTGGTGGGGTCCTCATTGCCTTCCTGATGGCGCCCTCTCTGACTTGTGCGACGCTGAATGTGCGTGGATTGCGTGACTTAGCTGTGCAGATGGGCTTGGTGGCTGTGCTTCGTGAGCAACGTGTAGATGTAGCCTTTATTCAGGAGCATAATGTGCGTGACTTGAGTGCTTTGTCTGGGTTGACTGATGATTTTCATGTAGTGCTTAATCCGCCGAGGATGTCCTTTGGGGGCACGCTGATGCTGTTCTCCCGGAGGGCGTCCATTTCCGTGCTTCACACGGAGATGGATGCAGATGGCCGGGTGTTGTTCGCTTGTGTGCGGTACCTCGGGGTGGAGATTCCCTTATTGACTGTGCATGCTCCTTCTGGCACGGCGCGTCGCAAGGAGAGGGAGGAGTGTTTCCATGGTGGGCTGTTACACTTCTTGCGTCATGACACAAGGGACATGGTTTTTGGGGGCGATTTTAATTGTGTCACTCTCGCACGGGATTGCAATAGTGCGCATCCGCAGAATGTTTCTCGGGCGTTGGTCTCCACCTTACAGAGTTGTGGGTTTCGTGATGCTGCTCTCATGTTTGGGGGCGATTTGGAATTCACCTTTGCTGCACGAGGGGCGTGTTCCAGGCTGGATCGTTTTTATGTTCATGGGCGGGAGGGCTCTGTTTTTGCGTTTCGTACGGTTCCTGTTGCCTTTTCTGATCATTGTTTGGTTGTGGTGCGTGTTGCTGTTCATAGTCAGGTTCGTGTGGGGAGGGGTTGGTGGAAGTTGAATTGTCGGTTGTTGCGTTGTCCTTGGGTGCGTGAGGCGTTTCGTGGGTGGTGGGTGGAGCTTGTTGCTCGCAAGTGCGAGTTTTCGTCTGTGTTGGACTGGTGGGAGTGGTGCAAGGTGAAATGCAAGTCTTTTTTTGTTGTGGTTGCGAGGCGTGAGGCGGCAGGGCGGTTTGGTTTGTAGCGCTTTCTTCAGGCGCGGTTGACTCGGTTGTATGTGTTGCTAAATGGTGGGGCTGATTGTTTTGATGCTATTTCGGTGTGTAAGGAGCGCATTTGTGGTTTGCGGGAGGAGTTGGCAGAAGGGGTTCGGGTGCGGGCTCGTGTTGACGAGCGTGTGTCTGGTGAACGGCTTTCTCCTTTTCTTTTGCGGAAGGAGAAAGCCCTTCGGGACTCGGTTCTTTTCACCGGACTCCAGCGTCCGGACGGTTCTGTTTTGTCTAACACGGATGGGGTCCTGTTGTATGTGCAGCAGGAATTGGGAGCGCTGTATGGGGAGGTAGGGGTGGATGAGGATTTGGCTGCTTTCTTTTTGCGTCACTGCTCACCTGGTTTGTCGGCTGCGGGTTGTTCCGCTTTGGTGAGGGACGTGTCGTCGGCTGAGCTCTGGGATGTGGTGCGGTCTTTCCGTTCCGGCAGAGTGCCTGGCTCGGATAGGCTCCCTGTGGAATTTTATGTGACTTTCTGGGATGTGATTGGGAAGGCTTTTTTGGAGGTGGTGCGATTTTGTTTCCTGACCTGTTCCTTACCCGCATCCCATTATGATGGGGTTGTGAGGTTGCTTTCGAAGCCGGGTGATTTGCGTTTTCTGTCGAATTGGAGGCCGATCACCCTGTTAAATGTTGATTATAAGGTTGTCTCGAAGTTGCTGGCAGGTCGGTGTCGGGATGTTATTGATTCTGTGGTTTCGGTTGAGCAATTTTGTGGCATTCCGGGTAGGTCTTTGCTTCAGTGCAATGCTCTTTTACGTGATGTGCTTCTGTGTGCCTCTGAGCTTCGCCTACCTGCGGCGATGCTCAGCTTAGATTGGTCAAAAGCATTCGACCGTGTGTCGATGGGCTTTGTGCTGCAGGCTATGGAGAGGTTCGGGTTTCCTCCGTTGTTTCTTTCTTGGGTTCGTATGTTGTATGCCCGCTGTCATAGTCGTGTGTGCATTAATGGTTTTTTTAGTGCCCCCTTTGCCGTTCGCCGCTCGGTGCGGCAAGGGTGTCCCTTATCTATGCTCCTTTATGTTATTTTTCAGGAGCCTTTGTTTCGTGCGGTTAAGTCATGTGCTTTGGTGGTTCCTCCGAGGCTGCCTGCTGGTCTCTGTTTACCGATCTGTGGGTATGCTGACGATACGGTTCTGTTTGTGGCGACTGATGGCTCTGTGGTTGCAGTTCAGGACCTTGTTCGGCGTTTTGAGCTGGCCACTGGGGCCCTTGTTAATAGGGATAAGTCCTGCCTGATGGGGCTGGGGAGCTGGACCTCCCGTTCAGTGTGGGCGGGGTCGTGGTTTCCAGTGGTCAGGTCGCTTCGGGTTCTCGGAATTACTTGGTTTAGCTCGTATGCCCAATCCTTGGAGTGGATTTGGGATGCGGTGTCTCGGTCGGTTGAGGTGGCGGTTGGTTTGTTATCCTCGCGTCCATTGACGGTTTATCAGCGGGCGATTGTTGTTACTAGCAAAGTTCTTTCGAGGGTGTGGTTTTTGGCTCAGTGCTTCCCCCTGGATCGGCGGCGTGCTCATAGGTTGGAGTGCAGAATCTATCGGTATGTGTGGTGTGGGAAGTATCATCCGGTTCGTCGCTCCTCCATGGTTTTGCGGGTGGAGGAGGGGGATGTTGGCATCCCTGATGTTTTTACCAAGGCATTGGCTTTGTTTTGAGTGTCGTTGCGTCAGTAATTGGGGGTGGGTGGGGGCCTCGGTGCGCTTGGGATTTATTTCTGTTCAGTTCGGTTTAGCTATTTGCTTGAGTTAGAGGCTGGGTGTGAGGTCGCCTTTTTCTACACCTGCTGTGTATTCGTGGGCAGTTGAGATTCTGCGGAAGCTCTGTCATGTTCCTGGGTTTTTGTCCCTGTCGTGTCGGGGGGTTTATGGGGTTCTCCTTCGTCGTGTGAGTCATCGGGTTGAGGGTTTGTTTCCATGCTGGGATTGGGGAGGGATTTGGTCGGTCTTGGGTGGGCGGCATTTGGCTCCGCAGCAGCTGGAGTTTCTCTTTCAGATGCTGCACGAGTCCTTGCCGTCGAATGATCGTTTGTGTATGCTTGGGTTGCGTTCTTCCGCGACATGTGCACATTGTGGATTGGTTGAGACGCAGTTACATGTGTTTTATTTTTGTGAGAGGGTACAGGGTTTAGTTGCTTGGTTGCGTGATGTGATTGCGGTGTTCTGTGGGCTCGGGTTTGAGGGGGATGTTTTACGGTTCCTGTTTCTTTCGTTTCCTCAGGGCTCCGGGCGGCTTTGGAACACTCTGAGTGTCTTGATTGCGGATTATGTGTTTTGCGTGTGGGTTGGGCGTTTGGAGGGCTATGGGGTTCGCCGGATTCTGGGTTTTCTGCGGGGGCGTTTGCGTTTCACATGGTGGTGGTTGCGGCGTGCTTTTCCGGTGAGGTTTGCTGATTGGTTCACTGACGCGTATGTTCAGGGTGATGCTTTGGGGTTGGTGGGGGGTCGGGGGTTTGATTAGTGTTTTGGTGTGGTGTCGATAGATTTGGGGGGGAGGGCTTCTTGGGTCATTTGGGCGTTTGGGTTGTGGGTATTTCCCCTGCCCCCTGAGGGCTTCCTCGGCGGTGCGTTGTGTGTGTTTGCCTGCGCTGTGCTTTTGTGTTGCTCCTTGTGTGTGTGTCCTTGTGTGTGTTTTGTGTTCCTTTGCCGGATCCTGCGTGTTCCGCTGTTTTTTTTTTGTGTGTGTGGGCGTTTTTTGTGGTGTGTATGTGTCTTTTCGTTTGTTCCACCGGTTCCTGTGTGCTCTGGTGCTGTGCTCCTGGTTATGTGGGCTTCTGCCTTGTGTGTGTGTGGCCCTTTTGGGTACTTTTATCCGTCATGCTTCATGTAATTTTTCCCTTGTGTTATTTTAATTTATTTTCTTTTTTTTTTATGCCGCTGGCTTATTATGTGTAGCTGCTCTGTGTGAGCCTTTGTGTTTTCTGTGTTACTCATGTGGATCTTGTGTTATGCATGATTGGATTTCTTTTTTATGTTGTATTCTTGTACAAAAAAAAAAAAAAAAAAAAAAAAGGAAAAGTCTTCATGCTCTTGCATTTGTTCTGTATAATGTTTGTTGTCTTAAGAGTTCTTTGGGCTCTTTACTATGTACTTTGTCAGGCTTTGTCTCTTTTTTATTGTGTATATTGTACTTTTATAAATAAAAAAAAAAAACTTCTCCTGGGCAACGACTTGGCCGAAGATCTGCAACCTTCCAACTTGATCATCATGGACAATCCCCAGGTATGTGACTCTGTCGTGGAAACCCCCATCCTGAAGTATATTCCAGCAGAGGTCCAAGAAAGTGATGAAGTCTCTCCTCCGGTTTTGGTGACAACCCGTGCACAAGCTGCACGCCCGCAAACAGCTGACTCTGCTTCAACAGCTGTCCCTCAAGACCATAAGAATCTACCAGTGAATCTTACTATGCTGGAGTTCCGTAAGTTGCAGAGAGAGGATCCCTCGTTAACACCATTATTATTCCAGGCCGAGACTCAATCTGATAGTATTCCTGGGTTCTTTATAGAGAATCAGTTGCTCTACCGCAGGTACCGACCTAGTAAACTAGCAGAGGATGACGATTGGGCTAATGTCAATTAACTAGTAGTTCCTACCAGCCTACGGCCCGATATTCTACACCTGGCACACGGAGCGCTTTCTCACTACGATTTTAATAAAACTTATCACGCCATCCGACAAGACTATTACTGGCCAGGTATGATTAAAGATGTAAAAACTTATGTACAGCAGTGTCATACATGTCAGATGGCAGGAAAACCTAACATCTCTATTCCCAAGGCTCCTTTAATTCCTCTCCCGGTGCCTTCGGAACCCTTTAACAGACTCATTATAGACTGTGTTGGTCCTTTACCCCGGACAAGTTCTGGCAACGCTTATATACTAACCATCCTGTGTCCAACCACCAGATTCCCCATAGCAGTTCCTGTAGAGAACATTACGGCTGCTACTGTGGTGAAGCAACTGTGGAAGATCTTTACACAATATGGATTTCCTCGGGAGATTCAAAGTGACTGTGGCACCAACTTCACCAGTGATCTCTTCAAGAAGACACTGGAAGAATTCAACATCACTCAGGTATTGTCAAGCCCCTATCATCCTGCTTCACAGGGTTCTCTTGAACGTAGTCATCAGACTATAAAATCACTCCTTAAGAAATTTTGCAATGAAACTATGAAAGACTGGGATAAACAACTTGACATCATCATGTGCATTTTCAGAAGTCTCCCAAATGAGTCTCTAAGAGTGTCTCCTTATGAGATGCTCTATGGACGAAAGTGTCGTACTGCTCTTAAAGCTTTTAAAGACTCTCTACGCAATGCCACCATCAGTGACCCTCTGTATGTGCCCCAGTTTCTTCAAAACTTAAATCACATTCTAGAGAGAGTACATAAATTTGCCACCGATAATTTATTAAAAGCTCAAGATAGGACGAAGTCTCATTTTGACAAACACAGTAAAATCAGGAAATTTAAAGCAGGAGACTTCGTTTTAGCATATTTTCCGATCCCTGGTTCTCCATTGCAAAATAAGTTTTCAGGACCTTACCGCATCAAGGAGTGCACAAATAACCACAACTACGCTCTTGAGACTCCAGATAGGCGGCGGAGGACCCAGTTGTGCCACGTCAATCTTTTGAAGGAGTATAAAGGTACACCCCCCACTGTGTTAGTATCTCTCTCCACTCTTCAACATCCATACCTCCACAGTGAGACCTTCCCTGCTTCTTCTCCCGAAAGCACTAACTCTAAGTCAGTTCCTTCCAACTCGGAAACTCTTGCAGATCTTCCTAAATATTTTCAGGACTGTAACAGTGCTCCTCTCATCAGAGTGTTCCAAGAACATCAGAAGTTGTTCAGTGATGATCCCCAGGAGTGTAATGTGGTTCAGCACGACATCCAGTTACTTCCTGATACCCGGCCGATTCGTCAACCCTTCTACCGCATCAGCCCGTACAAAAAGGAAATAATGCTTGCTGAGGTACAGTACCTTCTGGATCATGGGCTGGCCACCCCTTGTGAGTCCCCTGGGGCCTAACTCTGCATCTTGGTGCCGAAACTTCACGGTAAAGTACGATTATGTACAGACTGTAGGAAACTGAATCTCGTGACCGTCAAGGATGCTTACCCTTTACCTCGTATAGATGATATCCTTGACGCAGTAGGTAATGCTACTTATCTTTCCCAAATTGACTTGTTAAAGGGCTATTATCAGATTAGTCTGACAGAGCGGGCTAAGGAAATATTTGCCTTCACCACTCCTTTTGGCCTGTACAGATATGAACGCCTCCCTTTCATTTCTCACTCCCCCTGTCCCCTCTTCCTCCCCACCATCCCCCACTTTCCTATCCTCTTGTCCTCCCCACCATCCTCCATTCCCCCGTCCCCTCGTCCCCCCATTCCCTCGTCCTCCCCACCATAACCCTTCCCCCCCCCCTTCCCTATCCCCTGCGTCCTCCCAACCATATCCCACTCAATCGTCTGATGAATTCCCAAATGATCTAATGTTCCCATCAGAAAATTGGGAACATCAAATGATCTGATGTTTCCATCACTGAAAAATAACAGTTAAGAAATTTAAATGAAAAACAATAAAGAAAATAAAAAATAAACAATACTTACTAAATGAACAGCATTTTAAACAACACAGCTCAATTCTAAGC
Source organism: Procambarus clarkii (assembly GCF_040958095.1). Taxonomy (NCBI): domain Eukaryota; kingdom Metazoa; phylum Arthropoda; class Malacostraca; order Decapoda; family Cambaridae; genus Procambarus; species Procambarus clarkii. The sequence goes on along the minus strand of NC_091165.1, from coordinate 43,782,618 downwards.
CAATATCACACAAAATGATTAAATAAAAATATATCGAAATCTATGAAAATTATATTTTATTGTGCAATCGGAAAAATTTAAATGGAATCATAAAATATTTATTATAATGTGTGTTGCTCTTATGTGCAGCAGACGGCATTGTTTTTTTTTAAAGTATGGTTTAACCTGTCACAGGTGTGGCATCAATATTTATACTCACGAAATAAACGGCATGGTAAACAACAAAGCTGAATTGCAATGCAATATCACACAAAATAATTAAATCAAAATGAAAAAAATCGAAATATATGAAAATTAAATTTGTCAAAATAACTGGAAACATTGAAATGTAATCATAACATATTTAGCATAGCGTGTGTTGCTCTTACGTGCAACAAATTGCGCTGTTTTTCAAACAAACATGTTTTTACCCATCACAGGTGTGGCATCTATATAGTAGGTATATAAAAACATATGCATATTCGAATGGAACGTTGTGTCAAAATTTCAAAGCAATCTGTGAAGAAATTTCGGAGATCACAGCTTGTGGTGCTCTTACGTCCAACAGATGGCACTGTTTTTCAAAAAAAGCATATTTTTACCTGACACAGGTGTGGCATTTATATATTAAGTAACTAAAAACACGTTCCAATTCATATGCAACGTTGTGTAAAAATTTCAAAGCAATCGGTAAAGGGGATTTCGAAGATTCCCCTCACATGAAAAATACATGAAAAACACAGTTTAAAAAAACATGTTTTTTTCTGGTCACAAACGTGACATCCATATAATATGTATATAAAAACATGCTTGGATGCGAATGAAACGTTGTGTGAAAATTTCAAAGCAATCGGTGAAGAACTTTCGGAAATTAGCGATTTTTATTAAACGAACATTTCCATTTATATATATATATACTAGCAGTACCCGCCACGCGTTGCTGTGACTCAGTCTGGTTAAATGGGAAAGAAAGAAAAATGAAAGCGCACGTTTCTAATATGTTTAATTTCACAATGCTTGGGGTATACAATATTTTTTGTTGTTCCATTGTCTGTGGAGATATAAAGATTGTCTGGTTTGCCGACTCTAGAACACTCAACATATAATTGTCCAAGTGAGAAGCAATCCGTGTCTAGATATAAACTGCACAATTCTAAAGATTGGCCCTGAGCTTTGTTGATGGTGATTGCAAACGCCAATCGAATTGGAAATTACACTCTCTTAAATTGAAATGGCATATCTGTTGGAATCATAGGATCGCGAGGAATGAGGACATCTTCCCCTAAGAAAGGTCCTGTCAGATTGTTGCTTGTGTGCAAGGCATGTGGCGTTGCAAAGTTTTGGCTGGTTGATATTTTGCAACATGATAATTGGCAAGCCAATTTTCAATTGCCGTACGTGTAATGGTATCCCTGGCAAATCGAGTGAATTAATAAATTCTGTTGGATAATTAACCGCTTCATCTGCTTCCTCAACAGTGTTGATGGACTTGTATGTGACTGCCTCACTTTGTGTGTTAGACTGAATAATATTGTTAAGGTCGTAGACGTTTTGTTCTTGGCCACAAGAATAGCTCGTTCAATCAGCCAATCGTGATTCTTGTAATTGGTTTCAATATTGGGAAATACTTTCTCAATCAATTCTTCTTTTGACGTCACTAAATTGCAGAAGTTATGAGGCAATGAAATTCGTCCTGAGGTCAGCTCAACCGGCCCGTTTACGTTCCCAATTTTTAGAAATTAATGTGAGAATATCTCAGCTGATGGATCGTTTTGCAGTAGCTACATAACTACATGCATATTTGTAGTTACTTTAAATGTCTTTATGTGGCGCCACAAATTAGAGTATTTCAGGCAAGTATTTATTTCGTCCGCTGGTGTCGATCGAGGAATTACAGGTAATGTTTGCCTGAAAGCTCCTGCAAGCAATATTAATGCGGTCCCAAATGGTCTGATGTTTCCACGCAATTCTTGCAATGATCGATCAAGAGCCTCGAACGATTTTTGTGGGGGCATTGTGCATTCATCCCAAACAATAAGTTTGCATTTCTGCAATACTTTTCTCATGCTGGATGCATTGGAAAAGTTGCACGTCGGAGTTTCACTGAATTGCATGGTCAATGGCGATTTCAAAGTCGAAGTAGCAGTTCTTCCACCTGGTAGCAATGTCGCAGCAATTCCGGACGACGCAAGAGCTAAGGTTATGCCATTTGGGGATCGAAATGCAGCCAGAATCAATCTAATTAGGAAGGTTTTACCAGTTCCTCTTGGCGTATCTAAGAAGATTTCTCCAAGCCCGTTATTGACAGTTTGAATTATTTGATCATTAATGCCTTTTCACACAAGCGTTAGCCGAGGAATATTTGATTAAACATACGACAACAGATCACCCGTATTGTAATTTTGTTCACGACGCAATTCTATGTAGAACGAAGTAGCAGCAGATTGATTCGATGATGGCATTTCCAATTGATTGAGAAATTTGTTCGCGATTTCTAAGCACAAGTCTTCAATCATTATCAATGCTTCGTTGAAGATTTTTTATTTAAAATCCATGTTCATATTTGAATTTTCTTTGCATATTCGATGGATAATATCTTCAGCAATGTGCTACTTATAATTATCCCATAACTCTGTTGGAGATAACGGTGAGCCGGTGGTCAATATGATTGCAAACATTGCACGAATTTGATTTGGATGTGACATGTTGGACGCGTCATTAATGCATACATCCCAGTGCCGATCGTTCTTCAATAAATTCCGAGCATGACATGCACTGCGGGAAGTGGCATGTGTTATGCCGTTGACAAATCTCAATGGCTGGAAAGACGTTGGACCGGGCACATTTACCAACAGCATACCGAAGAAAGAAGCATTCGTCCTGATTAGGTTCCACGGCGTACAGTCTGCCTATCGTAGTTTAATTGAATATGCCAAGTTGTCCGTCGACTCGCTCTCCTCGTTAGCATCGTTCAAATGATTTTCTACTGGAAGTCCATGTGTAATACGTAGGTACTTCCGAATACAGCATTGTTTTTGCAAACACGCCATTTTGACATAATGTGAAGAAAGTCGTTAACGTTGTAGCCGGTGGATTCATAGCTGTTTGTTGCTCATTTGCAGCTGTGAAATAAATGTGTTGTCAATTTTCATGTTTAAAAAAAAAAAAATACTAACGAAATATTTCAATAATTCAAACGCAGATCAATCGACACAGTTCAATTTCGTCACCAATTGCGCTGAAAAATAATAAGAACAGTTAAAAAGCGAAAAGAAAAACAATGAAAAAAGAAACAAATAAACTTTACCCACGAAATGAATGGTATGGTAAACAACACAGCTCAATTCCAATGCATTGTCACACAAAAGAATTAAATCAAAACGAAAATAAATCAAAATCTATGAAAATTCAATTTATCAATGCAATCGGAAACATTGAAATGGAATCGTAACATATTTTGCATAGCTTGTGTTGGTCTTACGTGAAAAAGATGGTGCTGTTTTTTAAGAAAAAGGCATGTTTTTACCTGTCTCAGGTGTGGCATCTATATAGTAGGTATATAAAAACATGCACGTATTCGAATGGAACGTTGTGTCAAAATTTCAATGCAATCGGTGAAGAACTTTCAGAGATTAGAGCGTATGTTGCTCCTACGTTGAACAGATGGCGCTGTTTTTCATAAAAAACATGTTTTTTCCTATCATAGGTGAGACATGTATATTTATATGTATATGTCTCTTAATTATCTTTTCTCGTAGATTAAATATCGTAAATATTTAAAAACGCTCGCCTAATCAAATGCAACGTTGTGTCAAAATTTCAAACTCAATCGGTAAAGAGGTTTCAAAGATTTCCCTCACATGATAAAAATGTGAAAAACAGAGTTTTTCAAAAAAACATATTTTTTCACGTCACTGATCTGATATCGATATAGTATGTATATAAAATCCCGCTATATACTGAGTTCTTTGAGGCTTACAGTCCCCAAGTGTGCATTTGAAGGCATAGACGACACTGGTCTCTTTTTAAAGCGTTTTGCTTTGTGTCTGGAGAGTTTCTCATGAGTAGGTTGGCCGTTTTCTTGGTTTTATAGTAAATCGTCAATTGTATCTTCTGATTTTTTGTCTATAGGGATAACGTTTCTATTACCAATATCTTTCAGGATCCTTTCCTCCGTTTTATGAGCTGTGGAAAAGAAGTTGCTGTAAAATAGTCTAATAGGGGGCACAGGTGTTGTGTTAGTTATCTCTTCAGAGGTTGCATGGCGTTTCGCCTTCCTTCTTATGATGTCTTCAACGAAACCATTGGAGAAGCCGTTGTTGACCAGGACCTGCCTTACCCAACAGAGTTCTTCATCGACTTGCTTCCATCCTGAGCTGTGGCTGAGAGCACGGTCGACATATGCGTTAACAACACTCCTCTTGTACCTGTCTGGGCAGTCACTGTTGGCATTGAGGCACATACCTATGTTTGTTTCCTTAGTGTAGACTGCAGTGTGGAAACCTCCGCTCCTTTCCATGACTGTTACATCTAGAGAGGGCAGCTTCCCATCCTTCTCCATCTCGTAAGTGAAACGCAACACAGAATTCTGCTCAAATGCCTCCTTCAGCTCCTGCAGATGTCTGACATCAGGTACCTGTGTAAAAATGTCGTCAACATACCTGCAGTATATGGCCGGTTTCAAGTTCATGTCGACTAAGACCTTTTGTTCGATGGTACCCATGTAGAAGTTTGCAAACAGGACACCTAGGGGAGAACCCATGGCGACCCCATCTACTTGCTTATACATGTGCCATCCGGGCTCAAGAAGGGTGCCTCTTTAGTACAAGCTTGGAGTAGTTTCCTTAGATTTTTTTCTGGTATGTCAAGAGGAGTATAGGCCGGATCACGATACACTCTGTCCGCTATCATTCTGATTGTTTCATCCACAGGTACGTTGGTAAACAGTGATTCTACGTCCAACGAGGCTCTTATCCCTGTGGCCCGTGTTCCCCGCAGTAAGTCAACAAATTCCTTTGGAGACTTCAGGCTGAAGGCGCAAGGGACATAAGGAGTCAGCAAGTCGCTGACTCACTTATGTCGTACAGTCGCTTCACCAGTCTGTACATGGGTGTGGGTATCTGGCTGATAATTGGCCGAAGTGGGTTTCCAGGCTTGTGTGTCTTGACATTTCCATACACGTATCCAGGTTTGTATTCCCCAATAATCTTTAGCAGGTGGAGTCCGGATTTCTTGGCGTTCACTGTCGGAAAATCCGACACCATTTAATAATCATACAGATAATAGCTGTATTACCAACAAGTTACCCATAGAAAACGTAACTTGTAGTGGAATTACCATCTAAAGAAAACGGGATATCATCACCACATACTATTATAATTCACCAGCTATTCTGCTGGGAATTGTTCTTAAATACATTAGTCTTTGGACTTTACCATCATAAAAACATCTTATATAAATTAACTTAATTATCAATATTAAAGTAGAGTAAATGTGACCCTTCTATCACTTTCTGACATCTGGACAAAGTAGGCCAGGCGTCAGGGAGGAAGGAGGGCATCCATTGTTGTGTCACCTCCGAGACGTGTGGAGCAAATTCGGCTCCTATCATTCTGGACAATGTCGGCCAGTAACGTCAATAGAATGGAGTGTTAAACAGCCATTGTTTATATTGAGACCAGAGGCTCACACGGGAGCAAATACGGCTCCTGTTAATTTTACTTGGACGTAGTGTTATGGAAACCAAAGGTACCATCTCCAACACGATGTCTACAATTCAAGTTAAGTCTATCCGAAACCCGTTTATCATTCATTTATGGCCATTAATGTCAGGATATAGGGTGACCCGGTTAGATCGCGAAATCGCCTCAAACTAAAGGTAATTAAGCCAGGTCTTCATGTTCTGTGTACTGTATAGTGTTTTCTCTGATATAACTTGTCATATATAGGATTCTGGCTTCACAGCTAGCGCACTTTTGACAGGACAAGACGAGGAAGATTTGTGCACCAGTTACTGGGTGATATGGAAGCTACCTCAAAGAGGATAATTTGGTGTCTACACCCTAGTTATACCTGGTGGACTAACCTGCTGTACTATAAGATAAGGAACCTCTTTAATGTATGTAGTTATTTCTGTAGTTTGATTGGCTGCATATATATATTAATTTAATAACCCCCCCCCCCTAATGTGTAGAGGATCGATTTGTGAGATTATGAGATTATTGCAGAAATACAGTCCACTTATCATTATACAAATTGCTATCGAAGTATATAAATTAACGTAAATATAAATTCATATAAATTAAATAAATATAAATCTCACAGGTCGGTTCCCACATTATTTGGACCTTCGGAACCGGAATATTCGGTCCTATGAACCCACATTTGGTCATCTTAGTACCGGATGAACCAGTTAACCAGTGGATTCATTAAATATACTAGTGCAGTGTGATTTAAACAAAGCCAGCCAGTCATAGACAGCGGCGTTGCCTCGTGGGAGCTCAGGAGCCTCCCTCAGCCCAGTTCAGCTTCGTCAGCGGTTTCATGCACACCCACAGATATTTGGTGGCGTGTTATTTCGTGAAATGACAGCGCTAATATTGAAGCCAGCCTAATTAGTGACTGTGTGTCGCGTGATTGTTCACGGATTTCGTGGTGTTACATTTCGCGAGAGATTATCTACGAATTTTGTGGACTTTATTTCGCGAGGTCACTAATAATATTTAATACTTCTAGATAATATTAGAAGTTTCATAGAGGCTAATTAAGAGGCTATTATCAATAATTGTGTATATTATTTCTCCAAAATAGAGAATTATTTAATATATATTGCACTAGTGATCACAGTATAATATTTACTAATTGCCAACCCACAACAGGGTAGGATATGACTAGTTGAACTATTATTGTTCATCCTAGTCCCATTATTACAATAGTCAGTTGTACTATATTGAACAACCTAACACCATTAATGAATGGTCCAGACCCTATTTTGGGTGTAATTTTTATCAACTCGAGTTGAGTTGTATATATAATAAATTACTTATGATCATTACACCTTTGAGTGATTAATTAGTGTCTCTACCATCCTAGGGTGATATAGAAGAGCTAACCTAAAGGTACTTCCAGTGACACTGGTTTATCACTCAAATCATTAGTGTGTATGATTGTATATATATAATGTGTATTAATTTTAAGTGCTAACCTCTAGAAGAGGTAGGATTATTGCCTAGTGAGTGTAGAATTTACCCTAGGCTACCATTAGAGCTTGTTCAGTATTATGAGCAGCCCAAGTACAAGTCCCACAAGGCTTCACCAACGAGCCAGTATGGATAATGCAGGGAGAATGAAAAGAACCCTTGCAGGTCTTAAAGGCCACTTAACAAGACAGATCAAGAAATGTGAAGATTTGTCACAACAATCTCAAGTTGATTATGCTGACCTGGAAAGCTATTATCAAGCAGCTGCAGGTAAATTTGAGCAAATCAAATGCCAAATGGCTGTCCTTGTGGGGACAGACTACTACCATCGATTCATCGGTAGCCCTACTAAATATCAGGGCATAACCATGTTAAACTCTGCAGGAGGTAAATTACTCTCAGGCCCAGTATCAAGCCTGAGGAGACCTATGCCTGCAGATAAACAATACCAGTAGAAATCTAAATTTGTCAGCTGATTATATTTCTCCAGTAGCATTATACTAAGGAGATTACAGCTGACTATACTAACAGAGGTTGATGTTAGTATCATCATTTGAAGCTGAAGATGAGTTCATGAGGCCTCAGTGGCAAATCAGTGAACAGTAGCTTAAGCAGCTACAAGTCACTGCGACCAATGTCACTGAACTCACTGCAGTCTCAGAACCATACTTTACTTTAATGATGAGCTATTCAATCTTCTGAATCAATTAACTAAATTAAACCCCAATAAATCTGATGACTGATTTGATACATTTATTATTTAATCAAGATGTATTCCATGGGCCTCAGTGTTTATATATCAGTGACTAGTTACCTGAAGAAACTTCAAGTTATATCTAATGTCACTGATCTCACTGCAGTCCCTGAATCATACTTGACTGTAGTACTTGATCACATCCAGTCTTCTGGGTTAAATAATATGTAATAAGGCTTGAATATTAGCCTTTCAAGAGTTGACAGGGAAATGAAATCGCATTAGACTTCTAACCCCTGCAACTCTAGTACGGGACATCCGTCCTGTACGAACAGACACACAAATGTGTGATTACTAACTACTAACATCAAATTAATGTAATAATTCGAAGGAGGAGTATCGGTGTGCGTCTGTTCTAATTAGGACTTCGACCCGTGAGCAGCCCCTGGGGAATTATGTCGGAAAATCCGACACCATTTAATAATCATACAGATAATAGCTGTATTACCAACAAGTTACCCATAGAAAACGTAACTTGTAGTGGAATTACCATCTAAAGAAAACGGGATATCATCACCACATACTATTATAATTCACCAGCTATTCTGCTGGGAATTGTTCTTAAATACATTAGTCTTTGGACTTTACCATCATAAAAACATCTTATATAAATTAACTTAATTATCAATATTAAAGTAGAGTAAATGTGACCCTTCTATCACTTTCTGACATCTGGACAAAGTAGGCCAGGCGTCAGGGAGGAAGGAGGGCATCCATTGTTGTGTCACCTCCGAGACGTGTGGAGCAAATTCGGCTCCTATCATTCTGGACAATGTCGGCCAGTAACGTCAATAGAATGGAGTGTTAAACAGCCATTGTTTATATTGAGACCAGAGGCTCACACGGGAGCAAATACGGCTCCTGTTAATTTTACTTGGACGTAGTGTTATGGAAACCAAAGGTACCATCTCCAACACGATGTCTACAATTCAAGTTAAGTCTATCCGAAACCCGTTTATCATTCATTTATGGCCATTAATGTCAGGATATAGGGTGACCCGGTTAGATCGCGAAATCGCCTCAAATTAAAGGTAATTAAGCCAGGTCTTCATGTTCTGTGTACTGTATAGTGTTTTCTCTGATATAACTTGTCATATATAGGATTCTGGCTTCACAGCTAGCGCACTTTTGACAGGTCAAGACGAGGAAGATTTGTGCACCAGTTACTGGGTGATATGGAAGCTACCTCAAAGAGGATAATTTGGTGTCTACACCCTAGTTATACCTGGTGGACTAACCTGCTGTACTATAAGATAAGGAACCTCTTTAATGTATGTAGTTATTTCTGTAGTTTGATTGGCTGCATATATATATTAATTTAATAACCCCCCCCCCCTAATGTGTAGAGGATCGATTTGTGAGATTAAGAGATTATTGCAGAAATACAGTCCACTTATCATTATACAAATTGCTATCGAAGTATATAAATTAACGTAAATATAAATTCATATAAATTAAATAAATATAAATCTCACAGGTCGGTTCCCACATTCACAGTTTCGATCAATTTGTTGACCTTTGCTTTCAATTCGGCTGTAGTGTCCTTCGTTACCCTTTGGAATTTAGTTTGGTCAGAGAGTATGAGGTTTTTCGCCAGATATTCGTCTTTTTTAAGAATGACGTATATTGGCGACTTGTCACCTCTCCTGACGACTATCTCCTTGTTGTCACGAAGGCTCTTAGCTGCCGCTTTGAGCTCGGGGGGACAGTATGGTGCTTCTGTAGTTGCCTCGATTCTTTCCTCCTTCCGCAATAAGTTCTACTTGTAAGGTGTCTTTGGTGGTGACCTTTTTTGTGCCTCGAGGTCGAATATGTCGTCCAACAGGATCTCCAACTCCACTTTCCGGGCCATCTCACTTTGTCTGGACATAACGTGACAGTTTATACCCAGGTTTAGGAGAGTGACTTGGTTCTCAGTGAGGTTGATTCCAGCAAGGTTCAGGAAGCCGTCTCTTGGTCGTGGAATTGCTATAGGTCGATCTGTGAGGATGTCGAGGTGTTGCTCGATACGAGTACGGAGGTTTTCGTTGATGTTACTGTTTCTACATTTGTTTGTAGCATGAAGTAGTTGCGTTTTGTTGTCTTTGATTTGATTTTCTGCCTTGTGTATCTGATTTCGAATCAGATCTTGGCGATATTTTATCGTAAAGGCTTGATTCCTTACTGCTAGGTCGTGCATTTTAATATTAGTATATTTTGGCAGCAGTCTTTCTTGAAAGATATTGTTAATAGGAACGTTATCCCTACAGACAAAAATCAGAAGATACAATTGACGATTTACTATAAAACCAAAAAAACGGCCAACCTACTCATGAGAAACTCTCCAGACACAAAGCAGAACGCTTTAAAAGAGACCAATGTCGTCTATGTCTTCAAATGCCCACTTGGGGATTGTAAGCCTCAAAGAACTCAGTATATTGGCAAGACAACATCATCTCTTTCCAGGCGATTAACGATGCATAAGCAACAGGGCTCCATTAAGGAACATATAATCTCTTCCCACAACCAGACCATCACTAGAGAAGTCTTAACAAAAAACACAGAAATCATCGATAGAAGGCGGCTTGATATCTGCAAGGCACTACACATCAAGAAGTCAACACCAGCAATCAACAGCCAATTAATGCACAACTATATTCTACCCACTTCAAGACTCCGCACCAATATAGAACCATCAAGAAATATGGGCCAATAGGCCCTTTGCAGTTACTTCCATTCTTCCCTTTAAACTTACCCAATATTATACCCATTGTTTCGTGTTCTGTCTTGTGTTTTCACCTCATCCAAAACTGTTGTAACATATCGCCTCACCCAAATGCAGATATATAAAATGAAAGTCATTTAAATTATAGCATAGTAGGACTCTGTTTAGTGTTTGCAGGTTATAGTTGTGTGTGTGTAAACTAAAGTCTTTGAAAATGTAATAAGTTATTACGAAACGCGTTCAAGTGTCACGTCAGACTAGAAATAAAAAGGAATTTTGGAGAATTGATTTTTCAATTACCATCGACAGTGAAAAGAAACTTTAGAAATATTGAGAAAATTCGTGTTAGAATTACTAATCTTACTTTTTCGGTCATATTTAATAATATATATATATATATATATATATATATATATATATATATATATATATATATATATATATATATATATATATATATATATATATATATATATATATATATATATATATATATATATATATATATATATATATATATATATATTAATATGAATGCCATAACCGTGATGCAGGTACATATAAACACAGCATTTAAGAACAAAAGTTAAAAGAACATTTACTTACTGGCCAAAGAATTTCACAAAAATAAATAATGATTTGTCCTGGATAGTCTCAATCAAGTCTACAATCTATGGCCGATCACGACTTTCATTAATTCCAGCGTTACTATATTCACATCTATAGGCTTAAAGGATCCTACAAATTAGTGTATACATATAATAATAAATTCGTTCAGGTTCCCTTAGGAATGCCTATCCAACAAGGGGTAAGGGGAAGGACAAATAACTTAGCTAGGAAATGATGATATCTCCAGTGATGTGTGTATCTCCAACGTTTCGCCAGCTCACTGAAGATCCATCACCACATCCTTGGCAGCTACCTTGCTCACACGTCTCCTCGTCCTTCTTCCTTCCTTCCTTGGGTAACACTGACATGGCACCGATCCCCTCGACACACCAGGGGAACACGTTCAGTGGTGTGTCCAACACTGGGGTCGACAACGGTTTTCCTTTGACTGTCATCGCTCCGCGGGATGTATCTTGTCTCGGCAGCCGTATGTCAATATCCAGTACACAGATTCACTGCCATGGAAGATTTTACGATTGTCAACTTCACTGGCTGGGTCTGTTTCGATACAGGGCGCCGTTGCAGTCTGTTCATTATATTCTCCGTCTATATGGGGTAACCAGATATGTTAATTTCTGCCACACTTGCTCACCTCATTGATTACTATAGAATTGTTTACCATCGAAGCATAATTGTTCACAACCTCTTCGTTGGCACAGTTTACGAACCACTCTATTTCCAGAGTCACAGTCATCATCCCACTTGTCTCTTCACAGGCAAAAATAAAAAGAATACTTACTTATCATGACCCCGGTCGTGTCTTCAATAGCCTCTTCAACGACTACCTACTATTGATTCACACACACCAGTTTGTTACTGTGGTGTTTGTGTGTTACTGAGGAAGTCTTGGCTGTAGGGTTGATGTAAAGTCATGACTTGGTTACTGACTTTAATACTTAATATGATTACATGACTAGTAGCTACCAAGCTTGGCGGGCGTCCTGTACGCTCTCCTTTACCTTCTCCTCTCTCTGGCGTCCCAGCCGCCGCACATAGAAAACGGATGGTACCATTTTCTGTGAACATGACATCCCTCCTTTTCTTTAAAAAGAATGAATACAGGATGTCTACCATACTTGTAGCACAAAGCAAAGGTATTGACACAAAGTAAGTTATTGACATGTCAAGAGATACTGCATACATTTAACATTAATTAAGCACACAAAGAATTTAAACAACTTAATCTTTTCCACAAAGGATTTCAATGTTAAAAATACATATGCAATGTTAAACAAACATGAAAGAAACTGTAATACAAAGTTACAAAATATTGAATGAGATATCTGCATTATTCAAACAATATTAAATTTAGTTTAGCATAAGTAAATACTTTTCATTACATAGGAACACGATTAATCATCAAATCGTGTAGGGCGTTTAACATGACGTTTAGGACGAGAGTCCTTAAATGCAATAACATCCCTTGATGAATTGTTTGTCGGGTTATAACTATTTTTTTCTTTTTCTTTTGCACGACTTTGCACTTCATCATTTTCTACACTAGTTGGAATCACTTTGAAATAAGCCATATTACGTGTTATACTATGATCTCTATTACTAGCTGTTACCATAGTTCCTTTTACACTAATCACTTTATATGGTTTTGTATCATACGGCATATCTAACTTTCCCTCTTTTTTCTTTTTAACGAGAACAGTGTCACCAACCTTTATGAACTGTTCCTTTGCACGTTGATCATGAGCAATTTTCATTTTGCCCTTGGCTAGTGCATCCTTCTGAGCGAGACGTTTATCCGTTACCTCGGCTGGCATGACGGGTAGTGCGATTCTCATAGGACGTCCAAATAAAAGTTCACCAGGTGACTTGCCCAGTGTTCCATGCGGTGTTGCACGGTAGTTCCTGAGAAAAGCATACATAGCTTGTTTCCAGGATCGTCCTTCGGCATGAGCACAGCGTACCGCTTTCATGAGAGGTTGCATGAATCTCTCAACTTCTCCATTTGCTTGAGGATGTAGTGGCATCACACGGCGGTGTTTGAATCCAATATGCTCAGCAAAGTTGACAAAGTCTTGTCCATTGAATGGCGGTCCATTGTCCGTCTTGACAACTTCAGGAATGCCAAAGTTTGAAAAGATCTTGTCAAGTTTCGGGATGACGGCCTTTGCAGATGTGGAATTGATGATTTCTACTTCTGGATAACGTGAGTGATCATCAATGACTACCATCAAGTACTCTCCAGTTGGTAGTGGTCCGCAGAAGTCCATCGATACTTCCGTCCATGGTGCAGCAGGTAGTGGTGAAGGTTGTAGAGGTGTTGGTCTTGAAGTATCCACTGCAGCTTGGCAAGGGACACAGGCATCATGCATATCCTTTGCTTGACGATCAATGCCAGGAAACCACACCTTTTCTCTTAGCAGCTGTTTCGTCCTAACAAGACCTTGGTGTCCTTGATGTGCAAGCTTCAGAGCACGTTGCTGGAGAACAGCTGGAATCACGATACGAGTACCTCGCAGCACAGTGTCGCGTTGTTGCGTAACACTTAATTCTGTCTGGATGCGTTCAAGTGCTTTGAATGCATCTTGGTCAACTCCTGAGGGTGGGATGCGTGGAAACTTTTTCTTAGTCAATGCATCCACTGTTGCTTGCAGAGTTGGGTCCTCTAGGGTTGCAGTACGGATTTCATCAAGAGTAAGAGCCTTAGGGACTGCATCACAGGTTACAGAGTGTACATATTCCTCGGCAACTTGCTGATGCTTGGTGATGGTGAAACTGTTTGCAGGATGTCGACTGATGTAATCAGCGGGATTGCCTGCACCCGGCTTGTATTTCACCGTAAAGTTGTATGGTTGCAGACGAAGAGCCCATCTCTCAATGCGAGCTGGTGGTTTGGACTTTGGATTATTGAAGATGGTCTCCAACGGTTTGTGGTCAGTGACTATCGTGGTGAAGGGCGCACCAAGCAGATACACATTGAAGTGTTCACAGCCCCATACAAGAGCAAGAGCTTCCTTCTCTGTCTGACTGTATCGTTGCTCAACATCTGTGAGAGAACGGCTGGCGTAGGCAATTACTACTCTGGACTCTGGTTGACCAGGTTTGTGTTGGGCTAAAACAGCACCTAATCCAACAGGACTAGCATCCACCGTTAACTCAGTGTCCATTGATGGATCAAAGTATGCAGCAGTCGCATTCTCTACTAGTGCATCTTTCACAGCATCAAATGCATTTTGCTCGATATCGCTCCAGTACCATGATGCATTTTTCTTCAGGAGCTCACGTAGAGGCTTCGTAATGATAGCAAAATCTGGAATGAAGCGAGAACAGTAGTTTGCCATTCCCAGAAAACTATGCACTTCAGTGGACGTTGAAGGAGGTGCAGCATTCTTGATATCTGCAACTTTCTTAGGATCTGGAGACAGACCTTTGTCACTAAGTACATGTCCAAAGAATTCAATTTTATGTTGATTGAACTCACACTTTGCTCGGCTTAGCGTCAAATTCTTTTCTCGTAAGCGTTGCAATGTTGCACGAAGAGCTTTGTCGTGTTCAGCTTGGGTACGGCCATAAACAATGATGTCATCAGACATGTTGTCAGCATTAGGTATATCTTGCAATACCTGGCTGATGATGTGCTGGAATACCTCGGCAGCACTGTTGATACCAAAACTCAGGCGCTTGTACCTATACAGACCTCGATGTGTCGTAAACGTTGTGATGAAGCGGCTCTCATCATCAAGTTCAAGCTGATGATAGCCCTTGTTTAAATCTAACTTGCTGAATATAGTTGCACCATTCAAGCGGTAGATCATATCATCTACAGTCGGTGTAGGATGGCGTTCACGCATTATTGCCTTGTTGGGAACACGCATGTCCACACAAATGCGTATCTCATCTGGATTCTTCGGCTTTGGTGGAGTGACAATTGGGCTTACCCATGGTGTTGGGCCTGTTACTGGTTCAATGATATCTAGTTCCATCAGCCTATCCAGTTCGGCATTGACTTTCTTGCGAGTATGGAATGGTTGTCGGCGATGTGGTTGGGCAACTGGAATTACATCTGGGTTGATATGCAGATGTACTTTGCTATCAGTATAACAACCTATGGATTTAAATCGATCAGAAAATTCAGCAACAATACCATCAACATTGTTTGCAGATTCCACTGCTACAGCATTAGAAAGCTGAAGTAGCCCCAATTTGGTTGAAGTCTTGTAACTGAGTAAAGACTCCTTTGCATTCCTAACAACATGGAATGTAGTAATGAGCATTGCATTCTTTGACTTAATCTCTGCAGTTAAAGTTCCAATCACTGGCAAGGCTAACTTCGAAGCATAGGCAGTGGCTTTACCATTGTATTTTTCTAGCTTTGGGAACTGTTTTCTAAATTTTTCATAGTGGCACTCAGCCATGGTGTCAATGTTTGATCCAGTGTCAATAAGAACTTTGAGACAAATACCAGCAATATATACTATAGTCTCTGGGTTGTTTGGAAGATCATTCCATTCTGTGATTGATTGTACTCCATAAGTATAATCACATTCACTGTCATCTGAGACTGGTTGTAATGAAATGTTGTCTTGTACATTATTAACATTTTGGATATGAGGCTCAATATTGTGTATACCACCTCGACCCCTATGACCTGATCCTCGTACAGTGCTTTTATTCATTGACTGTGGTTTCTTTAGTGCGGAACGACACATAGCACCAAAATGACCTAGTTTTCCACACTCATAGCACTTCTTACCTTGAGCAGGACAAACATTATCTTGGTGTGGGTAGTCTCCTCCACAATTGTAACATTTATTTTTGACACCCTCTGATGTGGGTCGTCGTGACTGTTTGAGTCTTGTTCCTTGACTCCAGTTGTGATGTGGTTCTCGGCTCAATTTACTGTTAGGTTTGCCATGATATCTTCTTTGATCACGGTGTCCTCCCTGAACCTTACGTACCTCATCACTGTTAGTAACAGTGGCAGAACCGTTATTGGCACTGCAATCCATGACACGAGCATCACGTGCAGCATCTTCCATTCGACGAGCCATATCCAGTATCTTGGTAAGAGAACTGTCATCATCAACAAGTTCTAGAGCTCTTCGACGAAGACGTCTAGATGTGCATGATTCAATTATTTGCTGTTTGATTTCTTTGTCAACATCAGCAAACTCACAATGGGCTGCTAAACCCTGCAGACGTGTGTGGTATTGATCCACAGTTTCATTAGAGAGTTGTTTTGCTCTCCTGAAATGCATAATTTCCATTGCAGTATTTTGCCTTGGTTTGAAATGCTCTGTTAGTTTGGCTTTGGCAGTGTCATAATCTTTGGCACCACCAGTGTCTTTCAGTGTGTCAAAGATGTCACAAACTCTATCACCTGCATAATGAAGTAGAAAGGCACGCTTTCTTTCAGCACTTTTGATGTCAGAAACTATCAACAAATTTTCAAACTTTTTAAGCCATTTGACCCACCTCTGTGACAGGTTTGTCTGGTCACAGTCAGGATCAAATGCAGGAAACTGAGGTATATTTGCCATTTTTACTGAATAAATGTAACTTATCACTTAAATGTTCCTCAGAATATTAAACACTTACTGCACTGTATATGTTAGTCAAGAATTCACTGTAATTACTTTAATTTTGCAAAGCACACAAGCATTTTAATGCAAAAGTTCACAACAGTGCACAATATAGCAGCAACTGACTTCTTACCTAGCCCTTGTGTACATGTGTTGTTCCTACTCACAGCAGCAGCACAGCAGTTGGCACAGCAGTTGGTACAGCAGCAGTTGGTACAGCAGTTGGTGCAGCAGTTGGTACAGCAGTCGGTACAGCAGTCAGTTCAGTGTGATGAATTTTGTAGCACGAAGCGTCGTTTCGTAACCAAAACATCAGGTTTTGTACACATCAAAGCGTCGTTTCGTACACAACGTCGGCAGATTCCTCAGTACAGTTTCTTCAGCACAGCTTGGGTAGCACACAGCATCGGTTAGCACACAGCATCGTTTAGCACACAGCATTGGTTAGCACACAGCATCGGTTAGCATACAGCATCGGGTATGGCGCTCACAGCTTCTCTTCCTCCTCCAGGCAGCATGCTTCTCCCTTGTGTTTGAAACTGAACAAATACCTGCGTTCACAGTTCATCCTCGTCGCCAATGTGCTGTTTGTGTGTTACTGAGGAAGTCTTGGCTGTAGGGTTGATGTAAAGTCATGACTTGGTTACTGACTTTAACTCTTAATATGATTACATGACTAGTAGCTACCAAGCTTGGCGGGCGTCCTGTACGCTCTCCTTTACCTTCTCCTCTTTCTGGCGTCCCAGCCGCCGCACATAGAAAACGGATGGTACCATTTTCTGTGAACATGACAGTTACCACTTCCGACAGTCACTGGTCGGGATTATCATTAGGTTTCCACGGTCAGTCCTTTCACGTTGACCCACCATGATCCAAATAAAGGTTCTAGCAGCTCCCTCCTCCGAATCTGGCATGCTATAGAGTTTCTTCTACTCTCAGCAGGTCTCTTCATTGACGATAATCGTTCGACCCTAATCCAGAAAGGTATCCTTTGGTGCCTCAATACGGCCAGAGTCCTGCTGCCTCTCTCTTAGGCTCAACTTGCCACTTAAGATCCAAATCTGCCGAACATTACGAGAGTGCCCAAAGTCACCACCTTCCCGTCTAAAGTCTAGCTGAACAGTGAGCTGGGCTCTGCTCCCTGGGGCGGGCTCGGTGCCTGCCGATGACGTCTCTGAAAGCTTATCGCTGGTTGGCTGAGCACCTGAGCCACCGCCACTCACCTCTCGTTGTGTGAGCTCTAGACATAGGTTGATGCAGACCAAAAGTTGCCAGATGTGTCACCACCGGCGTTCAATCCCCGTGCGTCCAAGTGGTTGGGCATTATCCCCCTGTCCCATCCCAAAATCCTTATCCTAGCCCCTTCCAAGTGCTGTATAGTCTAATGTCTTGGCGCTTTCCCCTGATAGGTCCCTTCCCTTCACCTCCATTTCAGCCAAATATCTCACATGATTGTGAATAAGACTCTCTCCGTTTAACTTAAATTGCAGCTTGGTCCGTCTGAAATCTTTATAGGTGGGTGGAAATGACTCTTGAGGCAGGAAAGGACGGTTATTAGAAAACGATCATATCAATGGTTAAACAGAGCATCTAATCCCAACTGCATCTTTACCTGTGATCTGGTTTGGATTACTACTACTGGCCTTACCACGTCTTCTATAGGATCGGTAACAACTATGGAATGGTTACTGCGGAACCCCGAAGCTAAGTAATTGACCAGTATTACCTCTATCCAGTCTTTAAGAAGATGGTCTACTAGTTCAAATGTCCACCTGCAATTAAAACATGGTGATTCCAAGTGATCCTCTACTAAGGAGGAGGGGGGGGGGGGGTTTGCAATCTACAAAGTGGAGGGAAACTAACCTAAAATGACACCTTTCTTTCCTTCAATCGGCTTTTCCTTGGGTAACAAGCTCTTCAAAATCAGAGATTGGGCTGCTCTACTATCTCTAAGAATTACTTTTGACTTATCACATTGGGCATTCGATACATACCCTTTTGAAGTGAATGAGCAATTTTGGTTTCTCCCTCATGCCTGCCCATAGGGAAAAGGTTTCCAATGGCAGTGTAACACATCTCACCAGCATAAGTTCCCTATGCAAATCGTTACCTGTCCTGTTCTTACACTTAGCAGACACGTGTCCTTTCTTCCCGCATGTCCATCACACTAAGTCGTCCCTAGGGGCCTGTTCGTCTTGGATTACCTTGGGTTTTCTTCACGGCACCATGGGGGACGGCTCCCTTCTGCTTATACTTGGTAAAAGGTTTTGAGTAGGTCTTTTCAACATATCTTGTAGAGGGGCTTTGGGTTAAAATGTATTCTTCAGCCATGGAGGCTGCAGCACCCAAAGTCTCTACTTGCTGTTCCTCCAAGTACGTGTTCAGATCACCTGATAGACATTCCTTGAAATCTTTTAACAGGAAAAGTGGTTCCAGCTGCTCTTTAGTCTCAACCTACCGAGACGCTGCTCTTTAGTCTCAACCTTCCGAGACTAAGGTTATTACCAGTGGTAAATAACTGCTCCTTAATGCAAGCTAACTTCCTAAAAGTGTGCTCTGCTGTTTTCCAAGAAAAATTTGTGGAGGACCAGGTCGGCCGCCATATTTGCGTGTCTTCGTCACACCATCCTTTTCCTGTTTGTAGAGCAAAGTCCATGTGTATGGTGAAGTTTGTACAGTGAACCTATATGTGCACTGTGAAGCCTGTGTAGAGGAACTTCATGTGTATGACGAACCCTATATAGTGGAACTGTATATAGATGGTGGAACTTCAGGTAGCAGTGGTACCCGTTGGATAGGAGTCGTCGCTGATAAAGGAAGCAGCGACACAGGAACTTCAAGAGTACCTACTTGATTCGAGGACCCATAGAGAGATGGACCTGATAATGTGTTCAGGTCTATCTGAACAGTGTTCAGAACTGCGCTTGTATTGATGTACTTCATTGGTGTACTTCAGTTTGTTAGAGGAGGCAAATATGTTATTTCACATGTTGAGAGAAGTTGTACAAGGGTTGTTATAGTAAATGATAGGACGAAACCTTGCATTTTCACTGCATGGTTTCATTTCTAGATGGGAGAAGTGTACAACTAATCAACGTAGGAGATAAACGCAGGTCTGCGAGACATTAAAACCTAGTGGGATCTTCAGAGGAGATCAGTTATTGGTAGTTCATCGACCAGCTGTGAGTAGAGATAAACTGTGGATTTACTAAAGAGGACTAAAGAGGAACTCTGCAGGAACCACCCACATGTCCTAGAGGGTTCAACCACCAACTGCAACAGGCTGCTAAGACTGCCTTCGATCTTCGATAGTAAGATACATTAAATTTCTACCCATGTTTCCTTGTTTGATAGTAAGTGAAGATAATTTGGTTCATGTACACGGAGTGATTAGTTTGTGGCAAAGAGCCAAGTTTAAAACATTTTATAATACTTATAAATTGCTTTTGCGCTATAATATGTTTGATCGAGATTAATCATGTGTTATTGAGGAAAAGATAAAGGTCACTATTATATGAGTTTTTAGTAATATTCTGTGCTGGAAAACTATTATAAAAATTATAGCCTAATGCTTTCTGCTAATGTTTATTTAGACGTGTTACTATATCGTTGCTAAATTTCACCATGGAGTGTTGCCACATATTGATAGTTAAGATATTTTCGGCCCTAAGCCTATGAACTTTTATTTCCTGTAAATTGTTTATATATTGTTCCATAATGTGTTTATTTTTATATTGTATTTCGCTTCATCCCTATCTTCACCCTCTACATTGTTTGCCTGAGACAAACACTAGTATTGTTCCTGGGATTGGAACGTTGAACATAATAAAGCTCCAGGCTGGAACAAATACCACTGTATTTATGACAATTATCGGGCCTTGTTTTAATCATTAGCAAGATTGGCGCCCTTGGCTATATAATTTTGTGATAGGCAAATCGGCAGCATTGAGCTCGGGTCAGTGTCCATGGATCCATAGATTTGGAGCGGCCAGTTTACCTCACTCCCTTAGGATTACAAGGCCGAGTGCAGGACTCTTCCCTGAGAGTGACCGAGGTGCTCCACAGTGGCGCTGTGGGAGGGAGAGTTAGACCCGGGTATGCACCACAATATTCCCGTTGTCCTTCTTTTCAGTCGAACGATCATTTCTCTGCCGCTCGTTTTGGGTTAATGGTTCAGTTGCTGTTCCATTTATCTGCCGTGGCATGTTCCTCTTTCTTTCCTAAACGTCCTCTTGGACTTTACGGGAGCTTGTGCTTCTTTTGGGTGATCTGAACCTTCAGCATGCCCTCTGGGGTGAGGGTCTGATGAATACTCGAGGCCGTCTCTTATAACCTTTCGTCCTAACAGGCTCCCCTATAGGGAGCCGGTCTGCAGAGCGGACAGCACGCTGGACTTGTGATCCTGTGGTCTTGGGTTCGATCCCAGTCGCCGGCGAGAAACATTGGGCAGAGTTTCTTTCACCCTATGCCCCTGTTACCTAGCAGTAAAATAGGTACCTGGGTGTTAGTCAGCTGTCACGGGCTGCTTCCTGGGGGTGGAGGCCTGGTCGAGGACCGGGCCGCGGGGATACTAAAAAGCCCTGAAATATATCGAACAAAGCAGCAGCAGATCGATTCGGTGATAACATTTCCAGTTGATTTAGAACTTTGCGATTTCTAGGCACAAATCTTCAATCATTATCAATGCTTCATTGTAGTTTTCTGCTGTGAAATCCATATTCATATTTGAATTTTCCTTCATATTAGACGTACAATATGTTCAGCCATGTGCAATTTATATTTCTCCCATAACTCTGTTAGAGATGAAGGATAGCCGGTAGTCAATATGATTGCAAACATATTGACGCATGAATTTGATTTGGATGTAACGTGTTTGATGCGTCATTAATGCATACATCCCAGTGTCGGTCGTTCTCCAAAAATTCAGAGCTTGACATGCACTACGGAAAGTGGTATGTGTAACACCGTTGACAAGTCTCAATGGCTACAAAGACGTTGGACCGGGCACATTTACCAACAACATGCGAAGAGAGAAACATTCATCTTGATTGGTATTGTACAGTCTGCCTATTGTACTTTATTTGAATATGCCAGGTTGTTAGTCGACTCGCTATACTCGTTTGTGTAGTTCAAATGATTTTCTACTGGCTTTCCATGTGTAATACATAGGCGCTTTCGAATACAAAAGTGCTATCGCAAACGCGTCATTTTCACATAACGTGAAGAAAGCAGGTAACGTTGTAGCCGGTGGGTTCATAGCCGTTTGTTGCACATTTGCAGCTGTGAAATAAAAGTGTTGTCCATTTTCTTGTTTTCAAAGCAAAACCAAAAAATACTAACGAAATATTTCAATTCAAACGCAGATCAATCGACACAGCTCAATTTCACAACCAATTGCACTGAAAAAAAGAAGAAGAGTTAAAAAAACGAAATTAAAAACAATGAAAAAAGAAACAAATAAGTTATACCCACGAAATGAACCGTATGGTAAACAACACAGCTCAATTCCAATGCAACCTCACACACAAAATAATTAAATCAAAATGAAAATAAATCAAAATCTGTGAAAATTCAATTTATCGCTGTAAATGGAAACATTGAAAAGGAATCGTAACACATTTTGCGTATCGTGTGTTTCTCTTACGTGCAACAGATGGCACTTTTTTCAAAAAAACGCATGTTTTTTACGTGTCACAGGCGGGGCATCTAAATAGTAGATATATTAAAACACGCAATAATTCGAATGGAACGTTGTGTCAAAATTTCAGAGCAAACAGTTAAGAACTTTCGGAGATTACAGCGTGTGTTGCTCCGGCATCCTACAGATGGCGCTGTTTTTCAAAAAAAAAGCTTGGGGCCAGATTCACTAAAGCACTTACGCAAGCACTAACGAATGTGTACATTTTTCCTCAATCTTTGATGGCTTTGGTTACATTTATTAAATAGTTTACAAGCATGAAAACTTCTCATTCAACTCTTGTTATTGTTATGAAACAGCCTCCTGGTGCTTTGGAGCTCATTAACTGTTTATTAATTGGAAACAAAGCCGCCAAAGATTGAGAAAAGATGTACAGGTTCGCAGGGTTTGCATAAGTGCTATCGTGAATCTGGCCCATGGTTTTTCCTATCACAGGTGAGGCATGTATATAGTAGGTATATAAAAACACTCACCTATTCGAATGCAATGTTGTGTCAAAATTTCAAAGCAGTCGGTAAAGAGGTGTTTGAAGATTTTCCTCACATGAAAAACACTCGAAAAACACAGTTTTTCAAAGAAAGCATGTTTTTTCCCGCCAAAGACGTGACATCTATATAGTATGTATATAAAAACTCGCTCGAATGCGAATGGAACGTTGTGTGAAAATTTCAAGGCAATCGGTGAAGAACTTTCGGAGATTAGCGATTCTGAACAAACGAACATTTCCATTTTTATTTATATAGACTAGCAATACCCGCCACGCGTTGCTGTGGCTCAGTCTGGTTAAATGGAAAAGAAAGAAACGAGAAAGCGCACATATCTAATATGTTTATTTTCACAATGCTTGTGGGTATACAATATTTTTTTGTTGTTCCATTGTCTGTGGAGATATAGGGATTGACTGTCAGATTGTTGCTTCTACGATGTCGCTGATTAATTTTTTTTACTGCAAGGCGTGTGACGTTCCAAAGTTTTGGCTGGGTGATATTTTGCAACATGATAATAAGCAAGCCTATTTTCAATTGCCATACGTGTGATGGTATCCCTGGCAAATCGAGTGAATTAAAAAATTCTGTTGGATTATTAACCGCTTCATCTGCTTCCTCAGCAGTGTTGACGGACTTGTATGTGACTGCCTCACTTTGAATGATAGACTGAATAACATTGGTAAGGTCGTAGACGTTTAGTTCATGGCCACAAGAAAGGTCGTTCAATCAGCCAATCGTGATTCTTATAATTGGTTTCAATATTGGGAAATACTTTCTCAATCAATTCTTCTTTTGACGTCACTAAATTGCAGAAGTTATGAGGCAATGAAATTCGTCCTGAGGTCAGCTCAACCGGCCCGTTTACGTTCCCAATTTCTTGAAATTGATGTGAGAATATCTCAGCTGATGGATCGTTTTGCAGTAGCTACATAACTACATGCATATTTGTAGTTTATTTAAATGTCTTTACGTGGCGCCTCAAATTAGAGTATTTCAGGCAAGTATTTATTTCGTCCGCTGGTGTCGATCGAGGAATTACAGGTAATGTTTGCCTGAAAGCTCCTGCAAGCAATATTAATGCGGTCCCAAATGGTCTGATGTTTCCACGCAATTCTTGCAATGATCGATCAAGAGCCTCGAACAATTTTTGTGGGGGCATTGTGCATTCATCCCAAACAATAAGTTTGCATTTCTGTAATACTTTTCTCATGCTGGATGCATTGGAAATGTTGCACGTCGGAGTTTCACTGAATTGCATGGTCAATGGCGATTTCAAAGTCGAAGTAGCAGTTCTTCCACCTGGTAGCAATGTCGCAGCAATTCCGGACGACGCAAGAGCTAAGGTTATGCTATTTTGGGATCGAAATGCTGCCAGAATCAATCTAATTAGGAAGGTTTTACCAGTTCCTCCGGGCGCATCTAAGATGATTTCTCCACGCCCGTTATTGACAGTTTGAATTATTTGATCGTTAAAGCCTTTTCGCTCAAGCGTTAGCCAAGGAATATTTGATTAAACATATGACAACAGATCACCCGTATTGTAATTTTATTTACGACGCAATTCTATGTCGAACGAAGCAGCAGCAGATTGATTCTTTGATGGCATTTCCAATTGATTGAGAACTTTGTTCGCGATTTCTAAGCACAAGTCTTCAATCATTATTAACTCTTTGTCGAAGATTTTTGCTGTAAAATCCATGTTCATATTTGAATTTTCTTTGCATATTCGACGGATAATATCTTCAGCAATGTGCGATTTATAATTATCCCATAACTCTGTTGGAGATAACGGTGAGCCGGTGGTCAATATGATTGCAAACATTGCACGAATTTGATTTGAATGTGACATGTTGGACGCGTCATTAATGCATACATCCCAGTGCCGATCGTTCTCCAATAAATTCAGAGCTTGACATGCACTGCGGGAAGTGGCATGTGTTATGCCGTTGACAAATCTTAATGGCTAGAAAGACGTTGGACCGCGCACATTTACCAACAGCATACCGAAGAAAGAAGCATTCATCCTGATTAGGTTCCACGGTGTACAGTCTGCCTATCGTAGTTTATTTGAATATGCCAAGTTGTCTGTCAACTCGCTCTCCTCGTTAGCATCGTTCAAATGATTTTCAACTGGCATTCCTTGTGTAATACGTGGGTACTTCCGAATACAGCATTGTTTTCGCAAACACGCCATTTTGACATAACATGAAGAAAGCAGTTAACGTTGTAGCCGGTGGATTCATAGCTGTTTGTTGCTCATTTGCAGCTGTGAAATAGACGTGTTGTCAATTTTCATGTTTTCAAAACAAAAACAAAAAAGAAATATTTCAACAATTCAAACACAGATCAATCGACACAGCTCAATTTTGCCACCAATTACGCTGAAAAATAACAAGAACAGTTAAAAAACGAAAAGAAAAACAATGAAATAAGAAACAAATAAACTATAGCCACGAAATGAATGGTATGGTAAACAACACAGCTCAATTCCAACACAATGTCACACAAAATAATTAAATCAAAATGAAAATAAATCAAAATCTATGAAAATTCAATTTATCAATGCAATCGGAAACATTGAATTGGAATTGTAACATATTTTGCATAGCTTGAGTTGGTCTTACATGCAACAGATGGTGCTGTAAAAAAAAAAAAAAACATTTTTTTCCTGTCACAGGTGTGGCATCTAAATAGTAGGTATATAAAAACACGCACGTATTCAAATAGAACGTTGTGTCAAAATTTCAAAGCAATCGGTGAAGAACTTTCGGAGATTAAAGCGTATGTTGCTCCTACGTTGAACAGATGGCGCTGTTTAAAAAAAAAACATGTTTTTTCCTGTCACAGGTGAGACATATAAATAATAGGTATTTAAAAACGTTCGTCTATTCCAATGTAACGTTGTGTCAAAATTTCAAAGCAATCAGTAAAGAGGTTTCAAAGATTTCCCTCACATGAAAAACAGTTTTTCAAAAAAGCATGTTTTTTCCCGTCATAGATGTGATATCGATATAGTATGTATATAAAAACCCGCTCGAAAGCAAATGGAACATTGTGTGAAAATTTCCAAGCAATAGGTGAAGAAATTTCGGAGATTAGCGATTTTGAGCTAACGAACATTTCCATTATTATTGATATAGATTGATGTGGGTACCTGAGGATCTTAAGTGATGACATTGGGCTGTGTATGATATTGATTCCTCAACGTCACTTGTTAATTATTGAGACACCACCATCGTGTATTTGTATTATCAGCATAATAGGAGCTAGTGTCCCACTGTGCCAGGATAGAGCCTGGTTTCAGCTAGTGCCGAGGATATGCAGTTTTGAGGCCTGTTGACGATCTTGCAAAGCGTTAAGGCGCTGGACAAAGTGATAGAATGTGAGATGTAGATATTGTAGTTTTCTTATGTTTTTTTGGTAGTCAATTATATATGCTTCAGTAAACTGGAATATTTTTTGCTAGCCTTTGTATACCCTAGACTTCTATTGATTTTTGGACAGGCTATTGATTCCAGCGATGCTGTGGAGTATGAGGTCATAACAGAGATATATGTACAGAAATGGAATATAGAATATGTATAAAATGTTTTAAAAGAGAAGAGGGATAAAAATATCTGGGCAATGAGACTAGGTGGCAACACTCCTGACAGGCACTTACGCATTCAAGACATTAACCTTCAGTGGATTACACAATATCAATATCTCGGAGTGTGGATAGATTTTAAAATGGCATTCAACAAGCAAATTCAATATCCGAAGGAGAAAGCAAAATCACGACTGAATATAATAAGAGCAATCACAGGGCCCCGTCTAGGAGCGGGACACAAGGTATTAAGAATGTTTTTGCTATACACCATTCGTTCCCTAGTTGGTTATGCAACGCTTGCCTTACTCACTCTTTCTCCTGGTCAGTGGGTAAACGTTGAGGTTATTCAAAACGATGCAATGGGAGTCATAACAGGTGCTCCCAGAAGGACTGAAATACTTAACCTGAGACTAGAAACCAAGCTAACATCAATTGATATAAGGATAAAAGGAATTGCTGCATGCATGCTGACCAAGATAGTGTCGAGACGTTGAATCAGTTCACTTAATGATATAATCTGGTCTACAAATTGTTGGTCTACACCATGCTTTCCGTCACGTGAACATCTACAACAAAACCGTGCTTTCATACACATATACAGGTGGCCGTGGTTCTTCAAACTTCGCCGCAATACAACAAAAAATTAACAAAGACTAATCTAAGCTAAGAAATCCTAAGGTATGAAAATCTTCGGCAGTATCTATATAAATAAAAATGGAAAAGTTCGTTTGTGCATAATCGCTAATCTCCGAAAGTTCTTCACCGATTGCTTTGAAATTTTCACACAACGTTCCATCTACATCCGGGTAGGTTTTTATATACATACTATATAGATGTCACGTCTGTGACGGTAAAAAAACATGTTTTTTTCTGAAAACCTGTGTTTTTCATGTGAGGAAAATCTTCAAAACCTCTTTACCGATTACTTTGAAATTTTGACACAACGTTGCATTCGAATAGGAGCGTCTTTTTATATACCTACTATATAGATGCCACACCGTGACAGTTAAACATATGCGTTTTTGAAAATCAGCGCCATATGTTACACATAATAGCAACATGCACGCTATACTATATATGTCACGAACTCCATTTCAATGTTTCCGATTATTTTTTTGTGTGACTGTGTTGAAATTGAGCTGTTTTGTTTACCATACCTTTCATTTCGTAAGTATAAGTATAGATGCCACACCTGTGACAGGAAAAACTGCTTCTCTTGAAAAACAGCACCATCTGTTGCATGTAAGAGCAACACACATGCTATACTAAATATGTTACAATTCCATTTCAATGTTTCTGATTGCATTGATAAATTGAATTTTCATAGATTTTGATTTATTTATATTTTTATTTAATTATTTTGTGTGAATTGCGTTGGAATTGAGCTGTGTTTTTACAATACCGTTCATTTCGTGAATATAGTTTTTTTCATATTTTCATTTAGTTTTTTAACTGTTATTCTTATATATCAATGATGGGAACATCAGATCATATGATGGTTCCCATTTTTCTGATGGGAATTTCAGAACATTTGAGAAAGCAGCGAATGAGGGAGTGGGGAATGGTAGGGAGGACGAAGGGACGGGAGTGGGGTATAATGGGGAGGACGAGGGGACAGGGGAGAGGGTAATGGTAGGAAGGACGAGGGGACGGGGGAGTTGGTGATGGTGGGGACGAGGGGACAGGGAATGGAGAATGGTGGGGAGGATGAGGAAACAGAAGAGTGGGAGAAGGGGGGGGGGTACTAGGTGATGGGGGAGGGAGGGAGGGATGGTAGGGAGGACTAGGGGACGGGGAAGTGGAAGATGGTGGGGAGGACGAGGAGACGGTGGAGTGGGGAATGGGTATGAGGACGAGGGGACGATGAAGTGGGAGATGGTGGGGAGAGCAAAGGGATGGGGGAGGGAGAGAATGGTGGGGAGGACAAGGGGACCGGGGAGTGGGGAATGATTTGGAGGACGAGGGGAGTGAGAAATGGTTGAGAGGACGAGGGGCTAAGGGATGGAAAATGGTGGGGAGGACAAGGAGACAGAAGGTTGCAGGGAAACAGAACGTTGCTGTGGCTCAGCAATGCATATGCGTTGCTGAGCCACAGCAACACGTGGCCGGGTAGAGCTAGTACTAAATATATATAAAACCCCACTAAACGCTTTGTGCCTAATCAACCAAATACGTACACATAAACTTATGTTACAGGTTCATAATCTTGTGGGTGAAAAATCGTATGTTGTCCTCAGTCCTACATTGTGGCTTGTCGAGCTTGAAAACACGGATCATTGTGTTACATCTGACTCTTTGAAGTAGCTGTCTGGGTCAACATCTTCCAAAATGTTCTGTATTTTGATGGTTTCGATGAGATCACCCCTATCATGTTTTGGTTGCAGTGCTGTTAGGTTCGATGCCCTTAACCTTTCTGGTGAGAAACAAGATTAAGTTCTGATTTTTTTTTTTACTGGTGTTGAACTTTCTCCAATCAAGCTATGTCCTTCTGAAGATGAGGTCTCAATACCTGGATGCAATAATACAGGTGGGAGTGCACCAGAGATTTATACATTTGAATAACTACCTTCTTTTCCCTTAGCTCAAAAGGACTTTTGATTATTCCAAGCGTTTTGTTAAAAAAAAAAAATCTACATCTCCCACTTGATGAGCAACGTTTATTGAATGATGGATTCTGACACCAAGGTTGAGTGTGAAAGATTCTCACACTCAGCTGCACGGTAATAGTGTTACTTTGGAAGTTGTGACATGGATTGTTATGCCCCACAAGCAAGGTCTTGCTTTTATCGATATTAAAATGCATATACCAGTTTTTGCATATTTGTGAAATTCTCTTTGTAAGGTCTCATTGTCATTTTCATTTCCATCTTTACTATAAATCTTAGTGTCATCTTCAGATTTGATGATATGGTTTGTAATATTCTCATCCATGTCATTGATGTTTAGGACAAAATGGGTTGGCTCAAAAATTAACCCTTGCAGTACCCCACTCGTCACATTTCTCCAGTTATATTCCTTCCCATTTAGCACCAACCTTTGTTTTATTTGTTTTAACCATTGTTTTATCCATTCCAATATTATACAATTTATTCAATGTGCCTGCAATTTCCTTGCTAGTTTTTTCATGAAGTACCTTCTCAAATGCTTAGGCAAAGTCCATATATATACAATATCCACCAGAAGTGTTATGTTTGAGTAAATGGTTACCGTTTCAAAAAATGTGAGCCGATTTGTAAGGCAAGATCTATTTTTAGCAAACCTATGTTGCGTCAATTTGACAAGATTGTTCACTATCAGATGGTGAATCATTCCCTCCTTTAATATTCTCTTAATGAGCTTGCAGATGTGTGACGTCAAGCTTATCGAATGGTAGATTTCTGCCGATCTCTTTCTGCCTTTTTTGAAAATAGGGGTAATATTTACACATTTCCTATGCAGGGGTATTGTACTTTGGTCTTGAGATTTTCTAAAAAGGCTACTCACTGGTAGACATAGCGCATATGCAAGTTCCTTTACGATTTTGGATTGAATATCATCCACACTTAGGGCTTTTGAATATGTTTAATTTGTCAATGTTTTCCCTGCTTATGTTGCACGTTATGGGTATATCCCTTAATTTGTTTTCTTCACCTCCTTCAAACATTTTTGTGGGTGATGGAATGTCTAATCGTTCTTGTCTGATCGCTGATGCAAAGATGCTTGTGTTCTGATGCATCAGTGTTCATCAAAGTTCTGTAAACACATTCAAAGTGTTTACTACCCTTTTATCGTCTATTATAACTCAGTTACACTAATCTTTTAAGGGGCCTTCCTTGGTATTACCTATCTACCTACTCTCATATCTTTAAGAGTTCTTTGTTTTGGTTTTACTTTTTATATAAGCATAGAACTATTTGGGATCTTGCTTTATGTTTTGGGCAAGTTTTCATCTGTAGTTTCTTTTGGCTGATCTGATTTTCTGGGTAGTTGAGTTTAGCGCCCTTTTATATATCTCATAATCAATGTTCCTTTATTTATTTATACAATAAGGTACATTGGGTTGTGAGAGTACATAACATTCGTGTTCTTACATTCCTGTAAAGCCACTAACATGCATAGCATTTCGAGCAGGTCCTTATACTAACAAAGTAAGAGTAATTAAAAGGTACATTCTAGCAGAGTTTGATTTTAATACAATAAAAAAATTAGTATTGATTATACTGGTTGATTAGACTTGTGTATACTTGAGTATTAAAAGTAGGCAAGTGGGTAGCGCAAGATACAATGTGAGTTTAAAGTACAAGGAAGGAAACTATGATGATGTAATTAGGTACTTTTGGTTTTACTTTAGCATAAAGCATATGTTCATTATTCATTAGGAAGTGAGTTCCATAGACTGGATCCTTTTATTTGTATGGAGTGTTTACACAAATTTTGTTTAACTCTGGGGATATCAAAGAAATATTTATTTCTGGTGTCGTGCACATGGGTTCTATTACATCTATCAAGGAAAAGTTTCAGATCAGGATTAGCATTTAGGAATAAGGTTTTATAAGTGTTAATAGCACAAGAGAATGTGCGGAATGTGTGTACGTTAAGCCTGTTTAGGAATTTAAACAAAGGAGGTGTGTGTTTGTTGCTTGAAGACACTTTGTTCTAGATCTGATAGTAGAGTTTTACTGGGTAACTTCAGGGGCAGGGTGCTTTTTTTGCACGGATTTTTTTTTAATTTTTAGTGAATTTTTGTTTTGCTTAATTAATATACTTGTTATATACTCGAACTTTGTCTAAATGTTCAACATTGTAACAAAAAATACCAAGATTTGTTTTTTAATTCTGCTTTTCATTTGAAATTTTCAAAAAATTTCAGACTACAAGTTCTCACCGATTTCTTTTCGTTTCAGTATGCTATCGGAATATAAAATGTTCATTTTGTCTAAAGGGAACACTTCTGTCATATATAGTTTATATAAAAATCAATAAACCCTTCTAATTACACAAATATATACAATTATATATACAATATATATATATATATATATATATATATATATATATATATATATATATATATATATATATATATATATATATATATATATATATATATATATATATATATATATATATATATATATATATATATACATATATATTTTATATATACAATTAGAAATTTGTAACTCCAATAGTTTTGCGTTTATTTAAAAATCATGTAGACTACTTTTAGATTGAAGGAAGTTTCAAATAATATGAGAAAAATTATGGGAATCGATTAGTAATTTGTTGCTCTAAAAATGTTTAAAGTTGTAATTTTGTTTACAAAAATACTTTAAATTGAAGTTCTTTAGATTATTCTACTTTGTAAATTTTCTTCTGACTTTCAATATATATTGCAAGGCATTTGTACTCGAATATATGAAAGTTCTAGGATCTTCTTTGATCGAAACGGAAAAAAGTGAATTCCGTATATTTACTATGAATAAACACACATATACATAAATATTTATTATAAAACTTTTTTATCATTTATTTCAAAACATTGGTTTTACTGTCAATGTTGTATCTATGCCATTCGTAACAATAGTGGAGAGTTTTGTAGTGGGGGGGGGGGAGGGTAGTAGTAATTCATTCCTAAAAAAGTATTATATAACATATAGAGCCGACACTTTCATGAAAATGACGCTAGAAGCAACGAGATTTTTAACAGAGTTTTCTTTGAATTTTTCCGATTTTTGTCAAAATATATAAAATTTTAAAGCACCTGGCCCTTTTAGGTGATTTGTAGTGGTTAAACTATATGTACAGATATGTCAGAAAAGGATAGATTAGCGAGAAGTATATTGAGAGGTGAGCAAATTCAGGTACATAATATCTGATTTAGGAGAGTATACCGACAGTTTTTTAACCTTTTTTGGCTAAGTGTTGTATGTTGGTGCTGAAGTCTACTCTCTTGTCTATATATAGGCCAAGGAACTTTCCATAATTTGTTGTGCTAATGTGAACAATGTCTATCTGAAGATGAATTTGGTTTGATGATTACTTTCAAAATAAATGTAGAAGGTCTTTTCTATACTTAGTATGAGATTGTTGGTTGACATCCACGAGTGGACTTTATTTAATTTGTTACTTACAAGATTATTTAGTGTGTGTGTGGATCATGGATTTATACCTTCTACCCACTTAGTTATTAATGTTCGTTATACTATCTGTGTCATTCATCCAGTTCATTTATTTGTGTCATTCATCCCATTCCTTTTATCTCATTTTTGGCACATATTTTTGAACGAGTTCAGTGATTATCTTTAATGTTTCCTATGATGCTTCCATGCCATGGATACCTATCACCTCCATCCAGGAGGTATTTTGCAATTTCCGAATGAATTCTTGAATGAAAAATCATTCCATAACTAAGACAACTCTCATACCAGGAGAGAGCCATTCTGAAGTCTCACCCCTAACTGTAACTCTGCTGCCTTTTGCTTAAGTACTCTCTTATCCACTGGAGAATCCCTACCCGTTATTCTTGCCTGTTTGTCCAACATATGTACCAGCCTCTTATTTGGTACTGTGTCAAAGGTTTTCTGAAAGTCCAAGAAAAGACAGTCTGGCCACCCTTCTCTTTTTTACTTAATTTTGGTCACCTTGTCGTTTGAATTTTATTAAATCTGTGAGGCAAGATTAGCCATCCTGGAACCCATGTTGGTATGTGTCACGAAGTCCCTTCTCACCAGATGTGCTACTAGGTTTTTTCTTACGATCTTTTCCTTGCCAGGTATACAAGTTAGGAACAAAGACCTATAGTTCAGTGCCTATTGCCTGTCGCCCTTTCTGTATATTAGGACTTCATTAGCTGTCTTCAATATTTCCGGTAGGTCTCCCATCTCCAATGAATTACCACACACCATGGTGAGGGGCAAGCAAAGTGCTTCTGGACACTTGTTTTAGCCAAGTTGGGTCAGATCATGTAAGGTATATTCAACCAAGGCCAAGCAAAGCACCAGCCAGGCTCCGTCGTCAACCCTCACTCAACAACAAAGCTCATATTAATAAAAGAGATTAAAATAATTTGCAATCATGTTGAGGTGACATGTGTCAGAAGATTTTTTTTAAAAGATGTCTCAATAAATTAACCGACACAAAATATGAAAATAATATATATTACTACAATTTTATTTCAAATAAAACAATATCTTTATATTATAGTTTATCCTTTAAATTGTTATAATATATATTTACCCTGTCAGGGGGTCTGGTAATTAGCAAAGAGTAGTAACAGGATAAGAGCTACATTCGTGGTGTCCCGTCTTCCCAGCACTCTTTGTCATATAACGCTTTGAAACTACTGACAGTTTTGACCTCCACAACCTTCTCATTTGTTTCAACTGTCTTATACTGTTTGTAAAAGTGAATTTTCTTATGTTTTTTGGCAGCTGTATTTAGTTACTTTTAATTTGTAATCTCTTGTTCTTGAATCTCCAGGTTTCAAGAATTCTTCCTTATCGATTTTGAAGATTTAAGTTACTATTTTGAATGCATTAATCATACCCTTTCTTTTTCTTTTAATTATGGCATATTTAATGCTTCTAACTTCTCCTCCTGTTCACCTAAGTACTTTTACTCTACCCTGACAACTTTAGTCTCTCTTCGGGTGCTTTAGAAAAGGACATTACAAGCTTTTACGATGTAGGCTGGACGGTAGAGCGACGGTCTCGCTTCATGCAGGTCGGTGTTCGATCCCCGACCATCCAAGTGTTTAGGCATTATTCCTTCTCCCCCCCCCTTTCCCAGTTCCATCCCAACTCCTTCTCGCGACCCCTTCCCAGTGCTATATAGTAATTATAGCTTGGCGCTTTTCCCTGATAGTTCCCTTCCCTTCCCTAGGTTGTAGTGTTTTTATTGTGTATCTAGTCACTGTTACAAATTTTTTTGTCTTTGTGTTAACGTAATCTTTCGTTATTGTGTTATTCAGCTATTGTATATCAGCCAAGATGTGTTAGTAAGTTTTTTTAATTCAGATGTTTTTATTTATCTTTATTTTAGAGTATTTTTTTTTTGAGTATTACTTTCACTCTTGCCCAATTCTCACATTGCAAAGGCCAATGCTATTTTTTTTACTTTATTTTAGTGTGCGTGTGACATTCCAAATGTCCGGTACGACTGGAGTACCGTATCACCTCACATTAATATTTAAATAGTGGTCTGTCAACGGGAGCTTTTGCCTAAATGTTTGTGTTACTTGGTATACTTGGCTATTACACACACACATATATATATATATATATATATATATATATATATATATATATATATATATATATATATATATATATATATATATATATATATATACATATATATATATATATATATATATATATATATATATATATATATACATATATATATATATACATATATATATATTATATATATATATATATATATATATATATATATATATATATTTATATATATATATATATATATATATATATATATATATATATATATATATATATATATATATATATATATATTGTGATGGTGTTCCCCCCTTATATTTCTCCCACGCCAGCTGTAAGAGTCATATCTACTTTACCCGAACGTTCTCTGCCTTCCAGAGAACAATTTGACATATGTGGGAGCATGAGGTGTTCTCGCGTTGGCGAGAAATTAATTAAAGAAGAGTGTTTTGGCCAGTGGCTTAGGCCCTTTTGGACGCCAAGAGGGCGCCAAAAAAACGGCTCCGACTCCTACGTTTTCGCGCCAAAATGTTATGACGTCAGTGGCACCAGATTGGCCAAGAACGGTGACGTGGTACAGGGAGCCAATAAGAAACGCCCTTGGCAACACACGTGGTGCCAGGAGTTAGATATGACACGTCGTCAAGGGCGGACGTGCGATTAGGGGGTCCTGTCAGTCTGACAGTATTCGCACCTCTCCAGTGAATATACGCATCACCAGTGGTCTGCAAGCATCCTGTGAGGTCTTCCTGAACTCCGCGAGGCGGACAGAAGAAGGAATTGACGGGAAACGAGCAACAAGTGCTCCAGTGACAGGTGCTTAGCAAGAGTGAAGCCTGGGCAGTGACGCCAGGGACGACTGTACAGTTTCACCAGTCGGGTGATGACGTAGCGGCTGGGCCAGTTCACCGTGAGGAAGAAGAACAAACTAGCTGGGGAATATGAATGACTGCAGCCGGGAGTAAGGACTGCAGACGTAGTTGATAGGAGGAGGCGACGGCCAGGAGACCGACTCCAACCCTTCAAGAGGTTGTGGAGGAGCACGGAGCCTGCAGAGGGAAGCAGTATTGAGAAGACGCGCTTCTTGGGTGTTGGTTGAGGTCCTGGGAAGAGCATCAGTGTGTGTGGGGGTGTTCCCTACAGCAAGTCGTGAGCCGGGACCAGGAGCTTCGATTCAACCCTCAACAGAGGGCGAGTCCACATCATTTATGGTGGAAGTAGGTAATTCAGTTTCCCCTCCCATTCCCCTTTAGTTAGCGATTAGCCAGAGTATCTTCTATGTCGTGAGCAAGACTCACCAATGTCTATGTTTCTAGTAAGACACAGTTGTGAAGGGAGATGCTATAGAGCTCTCACAAGATATATATATGGTGTGTGATTGCACCTGTGGTTTGTTGAAGAGATTACTGTGACGAGGATATTTATATTTACATGCCATTTATATTATAAGTTCGTGCCAGAGGTCATATATATAAATATACAATTTAATAGTGTAAGCCTGTATGCCTAGATTTACCTCGTTATTATAAGTATTGATAAAGTGAACTATATATACTGAAGTTTTTAAATAGTATATTCATATGTCTAGTGGTTAACTGTGATTATGCCAGTGTTGTGATATACTGTGAATATGAGGGAATAATAGGCGCCTCAAGCCAATAGTGTGAGTATAGTGAGGAAGTGAACAGTGTGAGGAAACAGTGAGGAGTGTGAGGGGGCGTGGCATCTCGCGAGTTGCCAAACATTCGATAACACTGCATGTGGAGCGTGGGAACGCACGTCAGCTGGGAGTGTTGCCATTCCCGGAATGTTCCAGAATTGTGAAGAGGTGGAGAGAAGGCTGCTCATTTATTCCTTTGCCATGTTGTTGATGCAGAGTTATGATTCTTTGATCTTTTAAGTAAACAAAAAAACCACCGCCGTGTTTGTGTCAACCCTCCATTACCTTGTTGCTATTGAGACTATCTAGGAGTGAGTGATTTAAACATATGCTTACCTGTTACCAAATTGATTAGTATTCCCTGGGGCCACTACTATATTACTACTATTCCACTGAGGTGTTACTGGACACAGGAAACACCCGTTGGCGAGCTTTAGTGAGTGGTAGAGCCCTCTGTCGGGACGGGCACATGATCAAGTGAGGTGATCGTGTTCTCACTCGTCTTCAGGCTACAAGGCCAGCCGGAGACAGACTGCGAGACTCTCCTGGTGAAGAGTGGCACCATGAGGATCGAGTGCAGACCCGTGGGGGCTATCGTAAATAACGTTTATAATATATATATATATATATATATATATATATATATATATATATATATATATATATATATATATATATATATATATATATATATATATATATATATATATTGGTGTATACTGGCAGCAGGTTTTCTTTCAAACATGTTTCATTGAATATGACCGCATATTCTGTATTTATTATTTTCTGGTTTAGGGCTTCTATCCCTCTAACTATTTTCTTAGCATCAGGGCTTAATTGGAATAGGAGTTCTCCAAAACTCATTTTCGTACTTTTAAGGTGAAGAAAAGAAGTGATTTACTATAGAGTGTATTACACTTATTTGTATAATTTGCACGACGTTTCGAACCTCCATGGTTCATTCTCAAGTGAACAGATCTTACAATACTAGTTGATTTTATACCCGCATTAGGTCAGGTGATAATACAATGAAGGTGAAAAACATGGGGGGATACATAAGGGATAAACATAGGGGCTGCAGAAGGCTTATTGGCCCATACGAGGCATCTCCTATCTAAACACAAAGATTAATCCAGTGTAATTGGCCTGTTATGTTGGACATTGTCTTCTGGGTTGGCATCGATATGTTCTTGTCTTGTCCTTACTCTCATGGTGGGTAGAGTAAATAGTTCCGTGATTTGGGTGTTCATGGTAGGTCGCTCTATTCTTATGTGAATTGCCTCAAGAATTTGTAATCTTCTTGAATCTTGGGTTTTGTCTATTATGCAAGTATTCTTGTTCAACATTTCTCTTGTTAGAGTAATGTCATGGGCTTGTCTCATGTGATTCCTAGGGGCACCAGATTGAAGATAGCATGTCAAACGCCTCGTCAGCTTGGTCGACGTCATACCTATGTACTTACATTGAAGGTTACATCCTTCGTGGGGGCAAGTGTACATGTATACAACGCTTGACTGCTGTAGAGGGTTCTCCGTCGGCTTCGGGCTGTTTTTGATAAGGAGTTCGGAAGTCTTCTTGGTTTTGTAGAATATTATCAGGTTTATGTTTTGGTTAGGAGTAGTGCTTTTTACTCCTTTACGGATTATTTCTTTCATTATTCTTTCCTCTTTTATATGTTCACTGTGCATGGTTGATTTGTAATATAATTTTATTGGGGGTGTTGTGGTTTCTGTTCTAGGTTCTGAATTATACCAACGGTCCAAGTGTCTTCTTATAGCAGCGTTTATTTCCGCGTTGCTATATCCGTTGTTCACCAATACCTGAGTTACTCTTTCAAACTCTCTACTCACGTTGCTCCATTCAGAGCAGTGGGTAAGCGCTCGACGAATATAAGCATTGAGAACACTGGCTTTGTATCTTTGGGGGCACTCACTTCTACCGTTCAGGCATAATCCTATGTTGGTGGGCTTGGTATATACGTTGGTGCTTAAAGAGGTTCCTGTTTTTGTTATTAGTACATCCAAGAATGGCAGACTGTTATTTTCACTATTTTCATGTGTAAATCGGAGTACTGACTCTCTCTCTAGGTGTCTTTTTAGGTCATTTAGTTCATCTGAGTCTTTTACTATTACGAATATGTCATCTACATAACGGCAGTATACAGTTGGTTTTTGTCTGCTACTGAAGACCCTATCTTCGATGGTTCCCATATAAAAATTAGCAAATAAAACTCCTAAGGGGGAGCCCATTGCTACTCCGTCTATTTGTAAATACATGTCTCCTTGTGGACTGATGAAAGGGGCTTCCTTTGTACATGCTTCGAGAAGACTTTTCAAGTGTGGCTATAATAAATACAGAATATGCGGTCATATTCAATGAAACATGTTTGAAAGAAAACCTGCTGCCAGTATACACCAATATATATATATATATATATATATATATATATATATATATATATATATATATATATATATATATATATATATATATATATATATATATATATATGTATATATATATATATATATATATATATATATGTATATATATATATATATATATATATATATATATATATGTATATATATATATGTATATATATATATATATATATATATATATATATATATATATATATATATATGTATATATATGTATATATGTATATATATATATGTATATATATATATATGTATATATATATATATATATATATATATATATATATATATATATATATATATATATATATATATATATATATATATATATATGACTTTTTCAATTATTCATTTAAAGTAAATTTCATATTTGTGACTGCGAATTATTATACCACTGATGCATAGCTAGATGAAGGAAAGATAGATGGATAGAAAGCTAACATGAATAGTAGGCTAAATGGATAGGAAGCTATATGCACAGATAGATTGATGGATAGATGGTCAGATAAATTGATGGATAGATGGACAGATAGATCGATGGATAGATGAAAAGAAAGATTGATGGATAGTTGGACAGATAGATAGATGGCTGTACAGATGGATGTAATGATGGATAGAAAGCTAGATGAACAGACTGATTGATGGATAGATGGCAGCAAAGCTGGATGGATACAAAGCTTGAATGATCAGTAGCTGGAAAGATATATTCACAAATGGATAGAGATGGACAGATAGATGGACGGAAGTAAACTTGAATGGCTACATGGACATAGAGAAACGACGGGTATCCCCCATAGTCTTTGTTATAGGTAGATTATGGATAGATTGATAGGATGATAGAAGGAAAGATGGATAAATGCATATTTAGGTGGGTGGATAGACAGATTAACAGATAGGTGGATGAAAAAAATATGAATATATGGATGGTTAGAAGGGTAGATGGATGGACAGATAAATATATAGATTTGTAAATAAATGCATGATTAGATAGTTGGATTGATAGATAGATAGATAGACCGACAACTAGCTGAACAGATAGATGGGTAAATAGATGTATGGATAAGTGAATACATAGATGGTTGGTTTGATAGACTGAGGAATACGCAGAAGGATAGATAGCTGAATAGACAAGTAAACAGAGAAACAAATGGATGGATAGATAGATGGGCAGATTGAAGACAAACAGACAGACCCTGGCAACGACGGGTATCCCCCCCTCCCCTTAGTCTATGCTTTAGGAGGGAATATCTGTCTGTCTGTTCAGAGTTGGAGCCACGAGGTTCGGTTTAGCCTCGCCCAAATTGGCAGAGGGAATGGTCTGGGGTACGGGATAACCATAGGATGGTCTGGGTCGCCAGAATTCAAAAGGGAACCGAATGCCAATGCAACATTTAGACATCCATGACGATTTTTGGCACTGCCCGCCAGCTCCACCGCTTAATATTTTTAAAAACAAACTTAAACAAAATAAGTCATATAGTAATATACACCATTATATACACTGATCTTGGGAAAATAAAAAGGCCTGCTGTAAATAATTTGCCATATCATAAGAACATAAGAATGAAGGTAACTGCAGAAGGCCTATTGGCCCATACGAGGCAGCTCTTATTTATATCTACCTAAACTCTTTCATATATATGTCTAACCTACCATTAGTTGGTTAGACATAAATATATGAAGGAGGTTAGACACATCTGTATGATGCAGACAGTTTTTCAACAGCTTCAAAACAATCTCAAGGCTCGTTATCAGTGCGTTATCAATCTCGGTGCGTTATCAAAGCAAGAAGTGACTATTCTTTTTTTAGTATTATCACCACTGAGCTCCTCTCACTGGGGAAAACTTACACATTAGTTATATTTTTTTTTAAGAAAGAGAGAGACTGAGACAAACAGAAACAAAGACAATGACTGACACAGAAACAGAGACACACCGTGAGAAACAGAGAAAGAAACAGATAGACAAAACCAGAGGTTAAGTCAGAGAAAGAGATATACAGTAGACAATTTGATGGATGGACAGATGGAAAGATAGATGCATAGATTGATGAATAAATGTTTAGATAGACAGATGAATGGAAAGATAGATGGTCAGATGGGATCCAGAGAGACAGACCCGGCAATTTTAGGTGCCCCCTATGTAGAATAGATATATAGAAATGTCTGTCAAATTGTGTGTTCCATAATGAAGGGCAGGTGCTTAGGGCTAACATTACACATATTTCCTCCGTAATTTCTGTTGCGTTCATGCTCTATTTGGGCAGCTTGGGATTGGCATGTATCTCTCTCTCTGTCTCGCTATCACTGATCTCCCAGTCTATATAACTCTCATAATAAGTCGTCTTTTTCATAATATCGTCGTTAAAATTGCTATCCCATTACGACTCATTTTAATAAATTTTGTAATTAAAAGGACTGTCCCTGAGCGACGACATTTTAACAGTTTCTTCAGTGAAAGGACTACGCTTGAACGACGACATTTTCAAAACTAAAATATCGTCGTTAAAACGGCAGGACCTGAGCGAATTCTTAACAAATCGTAGTTAAAGGGGCATCGCAGGACGAAAACTTTTCCAAAACAGTCTTTAAATAAATGCTCGTGAGCGACGACATTTTACAAACCAAGTTATCATCGTAAACATGGCTTCTCCTGGATGACGACATTGCCAAAACTTAAATGTCTTAGTCCTGTTAATAAATATTCTCATTTTCTGGATTGTGAGAGTTAATAGTGTGTTGTAGCTTATCGATGGAAAAAGATAGTTTGATTGAAGTGGGTTTGAAGTGGCCTTTGGTGCAATTGGTGTAGCACCCGAACTGCTGAGGTGATAAGGCATGTGAGATTGGGGATGAGGAAGACGGGGTGGCGAGTGATAAAGAGGCGTGTTGAGTGATTGTGGAAGAAGGCGAGGAGTGGGAAATAAAGGTGTGGAATAAAGATAAAAAAGGGTCCCGAAAAAGAAGGAAGTAGCTGATGTGTTATTCAAGTGGAGTCGATGAATTCCATTAATTCTTCTGCAGTGGGTAGTGTAATTGGCGGTGAGATGAATGAGGTTCATCCATCACACTCCGGAGGTGGGAGAAGGTATGAGAACAAAACCCACACACACCAGAAGATGAGGAGACGAAGACGTTTCGGTCCGTCCTGGACCATTATCAAGACGATCTTCTGGAGTGCGGTTCAGTTCTCACATCTTCAAGCCACGTTATTGTGACTCATCGACTCTATATGGTAGAAGGTGTAAGGGGTGAGTGAGTCTGTTTGACTACTTGATCAAGAGCTGACTATAGATTAAAAAAGCTTTATCAGTGGTGGGAGATTTGGTCTATTTTCAGGGTATCTTGTTTGTGCACAGTCGTTGTGGATCCTTGTCACCCGAGTAGTGCAGACGTAGTTCAACCCGTGCTAGATAGTAAAGGTAGGTACCACAACAGTATTTTGTGTGGTGGTAAGACACTTGAACACATGTAAAGTAGTAGGAGAAGAACGAGAGAAAAATATAACCATTAAAAGATTATATTTGAAGAAAGATTATATTAACACAAGCACTTAATTAAGTCGATTGGACCATTCACAATCGACTTGAGAATGGTCCAGGACCGAAACGTCGTCGTCCCTTCACCTTCTAGTGTGTGGTCTGGTCAACACACACACAATTCTGTGTAAAGAATCATTCAGAACTTTGTATACCACATATGTCAGGCCAATCCTGGAGTATGCAGCCCCAGCATGGAGTCCATATCTAGTCAAGGATAAGACTAAACTGGAAAAGGTTCAGAGGTTTGCCACCAGACTAGTACCCTAGCTGAGAGGTATGAGCTACGAGGAGAGACTACGGGAATTAAACCTCACTTCGCTGGAAGACAGAAGAGTTAGGGGGGACATGATCACCACATTCAAGATTCTGAAAGGAATTGATAGGGTAGATAAACACAGTCTATTTAACACAAGGGGCACACGCACTAGGGGACACAGGTGGAAACTGAGTGCCCAAATGAGCCACAGAGAAATTAGAAAGAACTTTTTTAGTGTCAGAGTGGTGGACAAATGGAATGCATTAGGAAGAGATGTGGTGGAGGCTGACTCCATACACAGTTTCAAGTGTAGATATGATAGAGCCCGATAGGCTCAGGAATCTGTACACCTGTTGATTGACGGTTGAGAGGCGGGACCAAAGAGCCAGAGCTCAACCCCCGCAAACACAACTAGGTGAGTACATACATATATATATATATATATTATATATATATATATATATATATATATATATATATATATATATATATATATATATATATATATATATATATATATGTCGTACCTAATAGCCAGAACGCACTTCTCAGCCTACTATGCAAGGCGCGATTTGCATAATAAGCCAAGTTTTCATGAATTAATATATTTTCTCAAATTTTTTTCTTATGAAATGATAAAGCTACCCATTTCATTATGTATGAGGTCTATTTTTTTTTATTTGAGTTTAAATTAACGTAGATATATGCCCGAACCTAACCAGCCCTACCTAACCTAACCTAACCTATCTTTATAGGTAAGGTTAGGTTAGGTAGCCGAAAAAGTTAGGTTAGGTTTGGTTAGTTAGGTTAGGTAGTCAAAAAACAATTAATTCATGAAAACTTGGCTTATTAGGCAAATCGGGCCATGCATAGTAGGCAGAGAAGTGCGTTCTGGCTACTAGGTACGACATATATATATATATATATATATATATATATATATATATATATATATATATATATATATATATATATATATATATATATATATATATATATATGTCGTACCTAGTAGCCAGAACGCACTTCTCGGCCTACTATTCAAGGCCCGATTTGCCTAATAAGCCAAGTTTTCCTGAATTAATATATTTTCTCTAATTTTTTTCTTATGAAATGATAAAGCTACCCATTTCATTATGTATGAGGTCAATTTTTTTTTATTGGAGTTAAAATTAACGTAGATATATGACCGAACTTAACCAACCCTACCTAACCTAACCTAACCTATCTTTATAGGTTAGGTTGGGTTAGGTAGCCGAAAAAGTTAGGTTAGGTTAGGTTAGGTAGGTTAGATAGTCGAAAAACAATTAATTCATGAAAACTTAGCTTATTAGGCAAATTGGGCCTTGCATAGTAGGCTGAGAAGTGAGTTCTGGCTACTAGGTACGACATATATATATATATATATATATATATATATATATATATATATGTCGTACCTAGTAGCCAGAATGCACTTCTCTGCCTACTATGCAAGGCCTAATTTGCCTAATAAGCCAAGTTTTCATTAATTGTTTTTCGACTACCTAACCTACCTAACCTAACCTAACCTAACTTTTTCGGCTACCTAACCTAACCTAACCTATAAAGATAGGTTAGGTTAGGTTAGGTAGGGTTGGTTAGGTTCGGTCATATATCTACGTTAATTTTACCTCCAATAATAAAAAATTGACCTCATACATAATGAAATTGGTAGCTTTATCATTTCATAAGAACAAAATTTGAGAAAATATATTAATTCAGTAAAACTTGGCTTATTAGGCAAATCGGG
This sequence comes from Procambarus clarkii, assembly GCF_040958095.1. NCBI lineage: Eukaryota > Metazoa > Arthropoda > Malacostraca > Decapoda > Cambaridae > Procambarus > Procambarus clarkii. Next base: position 43,738,104 of record NC_091165.1, on the reverse strand, counting down.
CCTTGCATAGTAGGCTGAGAAGTGCGTTCTGGCTACTAGGTACAACATATATATATATATATATATATATATATATATATATATATATGTCGTACCTAATAGCCAGAACGCACTTCTCAGCCTACTATTCAAGGCCCGATTTGCCTAATAAGCCAAGTTTTCATGAATTAATCTTTTTTCGTCTACCTAACCTACCTAACCTAACCTAACCTAGCTTTTTTTGGCTACCTAACCTAACCTTACCTATAAATATAGGTTAGGTTAGGTTAGGTAGGGTTGGTTAGGGTCGGTCATATATCTACGTTAATTTTAACTCCAATAAAAAAAAATTGACCTCATACATAGAGAAAAGGGTTGCTTTATCATTTCATAAGAAAAAAATTATAGTAAATATATTAATTCAGGAAAACTTGGCTTATTAGGCAAATCGGGCCTTGAATAGTAGGCTGAGAAGTGAGTTCTGGCTACTAGGTACGACATATATATATATATATATATATATATATATATATATATATATATATATATATATATATATATGTCGTACCTAGTAGCCAGAACGCACTTCTCAGCCTACTATGCAAGCCCCGATTTGCCTAATAAGCCAAGTTTTCATGAATTAATATATTTTCTCTATTTTTTTTTCTTATGAAATGATAAAGCTACCTATTTCATTATATATGAGGTCAATTTTTTTTATTTGAGTTAAAATTAACGTAGATATATGACCGAACCTACCCAACCCTACCTAACCTAACCTAACCTATCTTTATAGGTTAGGTTAGGTTTGGTAGCCGAAAAAGTTAGGTTAGGTTAGGTTAGGTAGGTTAGGTAGTCGAAAAACAATTAATTCCTGAAAACTTGGCTTATTTGGCAAATCGGGCCTTGCATAGTAGGCTGACAAGTGCGTTCTGGCTACTAGGTACGACATATATATATATATATATATATATATATATATATATATATATATATATATATATATATATATATATATATATATATATATATATATATATATATGTCGTACCTAGTAGCCAGAACGCACTTATCAGCCTACAATGCAAGGCCCGATTTGCCTAATAAGCCAAGTTTTCATGAATTAATATGTTTTCTCTAGTTTTTTTCTTACGAAATGAAAAAGCTACCCATTTCATTATGTATGAGGTCAATTTTTTTTTAATTGAGTTAAAATTAACGTAGATATATGACCGAACCTAACCAACCCTACCTAACCTAACCTAACCTAACCTATCTTCATAGGTTAGGTTCGGTTAGGTAGCAGAAAAAGTTAGGTTAGGTTAGGTTAGGTAGTCGAAAAAACATTAATTCATGAAAACTTGGATTATTAGGCAAATCGGGCCTTGAATAGTAGGCTGATAAGTACGTTCTGGCTATTAGGTACGACATATATATATATATATATATATATATATATATATATATATATATATATATATATATATATATATATATATATATATATATATATATATATATATATATATATATATATATATGTCGTACCTAGTAGCCAGAACGCACTTCTCAGCCTACTATGTAAGGCCCGATTTGCCTAATAAGCCAAGTTTTCATGAATTAATTTTTTTTCGACTACCTAACCTACCTAACCTAACCTAACTTTTTCGGCTACCTAACCTAACCTAACCTATAAAGATAGGTTAGGTTAGGTTAGGTAGGGTTGGTTAGGTTCGGTCATATATCTACGTTAATTTTAACTCCAATAAAGAAAAATTGACCTCATACATAATGAAAAGGGTAGATTTATCATTTCATAAGAAAAAAATTAGAGAAAATATAATAATTCAGGAAAACTTGGCTTATTAGGCAAATCGGGCCATGAATAGTAGGCCAAAAAGTGCGTTCTGGCTACTAGGTACGACATATATATATATATATATATATATATATATATATATATATATATATATATATATATATATATATATATATATATATATATATATATATATATATATATATATATATATATATATATATATATATGTCGTACCTAATAGCCAGAACGCACTTCTCAGCCAACTATGCATGGCCCAATTTGCCTAATAAGCCAAGTTTTCATGAATTAAAGTTTTTTCAACTACCTAACCTACCTAACCTAACCTAACCTAACTTTTTCTGCTACCTAACCTAACCTAACCGATAGAGATAGGTTAGGTTAGGTTAGGTAGGGTTGGTTAGGTTCGGTCATATATCTACGTTAATTTTAACTCCAATAAAAAAAATTGTCCTCATACATAATGAAATGGGTAGCTTTATCATTTCATAAGAAAAAAATGAGAAAAAATATATTAATTCAGGAAAACTTGGCTTATTAGGCAAATCGGGCCTTACATAGTAGGCTGAGAAGTGCGTTCTGGCTATTAGGTACGACATATATATATATATATATATATATATATATATATATATATATATATATATATATATGTATATATATATATATATATATATATATATATATATATATATATATATATATATGTCGTACCTAGTAGCCAGAACTCACTTTTTGGCCTACTATTCAAGGCCCGATTTGCCTAATAAGCCAAGTTTTCCTGAATTAATATATTTTCTCTAATTTTTTTCTTATGAAATGATAAATCAACCCATTTCATTATGTATGAGGTCAATTTTTTTTATTGGAGTTAAAATTAACGTAGATATATGACCGAACCTAACCAACCCTACCTAACCTAACCTATCTTTATAGGTTAGGTTCGGTTAGGTAGCCGAAAAAGGTAGGTTAGGTTAGGTTAGGTAGGTTAGGTAGTCGAAAAACAATTAATTCATGAAAACTTGGCTTATTAGGCAAATCGGGCCTTGCATAGTAGGCTGAGAAGTGCGTTCTGGCTACTAGGTACGACATATATATATATATATATATATATATATATATATATATATATATATATATATATATATATATATATTATATATATATATATATATATGTCGTACCTAGTAGCCAGAACTCACTTTTTGGCCAACTATTCAAGGCCCGATTTGCCTAATAAGCCAAGTTTTCCTGAATTAATATATTTTTTCTTATTTCTTTCTTATGAAATGATAAAGCTTCCCATTTCATTATGTATGAGGTCAATTTTTTTTTATTGGAGTTAAAATTTACGTAGATATATGACCGAACCTAACCAACCCTACCTAACCTAACCTAACCTATGTTTATAGGTTAGGTTTGGTTAGGTAGCCGAAAAAGTTAGGTTAGGTTAGGTTAGGTAGGTTAGGTAGTCGAAAAAACATTAATTCATGAAAACTTGGATTATTAGGCAAATCGGGCCTTGAATAGTAGGCTGATAAGTACGTTCTGGCTATTAGGTACGACATATATATATATATATATATATATATATATATATATATATATATATATATATATATATATATATATGTCGTACCTAGTAGCCAGAACGCACTTCTCAGCCTACTATGCAAGGCCCGATTTGCCTAATAAGCCAAGTTTTCATGAATTAATTTTTTTTCGACTACCTAACCTACCTAACCTAACCTAACCTAACTTTTTCGGCTACCTAACCTAACCTAACCTATAAAGATAGGTTAGGTTAGGTTAGGTAGGGTTGGTTAGGTTCGGTCATATATCTACGTTAATTTTAACTCCAATAAAGAAAAATTGACCTCATACATAATGAAAAGGGTAGATTTATCATTTCATAAGAAACAAATTAGAGAAAATATAATAATTCAGGAAAACTTGGCTTATTAGGCAAATCGGGCCATGAATAGTAGGCCAAAAAGTGCGTTCTGGCTACTAGGTACGACATATATATATATATATATATATATATATATATATATATATATATATATATATATATATATATATATGTCGTACCTAATAGCCAGAACGCACTTCTCAGCCAACTATGCATGGCCCAATTTGCCTAATAAGCCAAGTTTTCATGAATTAAAGTTTTTTCGACTACCTAACCTACCTAACCTAACCTAACCTAACTTTTTCTGCTACCTAACCTAACCTAACCGATAGAGATAGGTTAGGTTAGGTTAGGTAGGGTTGGTTAGGTTCGGTCATATATCTACGTTAATTTTAACTCCAATAAAAAAAATTGTCCTCATACATAATGAAATGGGTAGCTTTATCATTTCATAAGAAAAAAATGAGAAAAAATATATTAATTCAGGAAAACTTGGCTTATTAGGCAAATCGGGCCTTACATAGTAGGCTGAGAAGTGCGTTCTGGCTATTAGGTACGACATATATATATATATATATATATATATATATATATATATATATATATATATATATATATATATATATATATATATATATATGTCGTACCTAGTAGCCAGAACTCACTTTTTGGCCTACTATTCAAGGCCCGATTTGCCTAATAAGCCAAGTTTTCCTGAATTAATATATTTTCTCTAATTTTTTTCTTATGAAATGATAAATCAACCCATTTCATTATGTATGAGGTCAATTTTTTTTATTGGAGTTAAAATTAACGTAGATATATGACCGAACCTAACCAACCCTACCTAACCTAACCTAACCTATCTTTATAGGTTAGGTTCGGTTAGGTAGCCGAAAAAGGTAGGTTAGGTTAGGTTAGGTAGGTTAGGTAGTCGAAAAACAATTAATTCATGAAAACTTGGCTTATTAGGCAAATCGGGCCTTGCATAGTAGGCTGAGAAGTGCGTTCTGGCTACTAGGTACGACATATATATATATATATATATATATATATATATATATATATATATATATATATATTATATATATATATATATATGTCGTACCTAGTAGCCAGAACTCACTTTTTGGCCAACTATTCAAGGCCCGATTTGCCTAATAAGCCAAGTTTTCCTGAATTAATATATTTTTTCTTATTTCTTTCTTATGAAATGATAAAGCTTCCCATTTCATTATGTATGAGGTCAATTTTTTTTTATTGGAGTTAAAATTTACGTAGATATATGACCGAACCTAACCAACCCTACCTAACCTAACCTAACCTATCTTTATAGGTTAGGTTTGGTTAGGTAGCCGAAAAAGTTAGGTTAGGTTAGGTTAGGTAGGTTAGGTAGTCGAAAAAACATTAATTCATGAAAACTTGGATTATTAGGCAAATCGGGCCTTGAATAGTAGGCTGATAAGTACGTTCTGGCTATTAGGTACGACATATATATATATATATATATATATATATATATATATATATATATATATATATATATATATATATATATGTCGTACCTAGTAGCCAGAACTCACTTCTCAGCCTACTATGCAAGGCCCGATTTGCCTAATAAGCCAAGTTTTCATGAATTAATGTTTTTTCGTCTACCTAACCTACCTAACCTAACCTAACCTAGCTTTTTTTGGCTTCCTAACCTAACCTTACCTAAATATATAGGTTAGGTTAGGTTAGGTAGGGTTGGTTAGGTTCGGTCATATATCTACGTTAATTTTAACTCCAATAAAAAAAAATTGACCTCAAACATAGTGAAAAGGGTAGCTTTATCATTTTATAAGAAAAAAAATTATAGTAAATAAATTAATTCGGGAAAACTTGGCTTATTAGGCAAATCGGGCCTTGAATAGTAGGCTGAGAAGTGAGTTCTGGCTACTAGGTACGACATATATATATATATATATATATATATATATATATATATATATATATATATATATATATATATATATATATATATATATATATATATATATATGTCGTACCTAGTAGCCAGAACTCACTTCTCAGCCTACTATGCAAGGCCAAATTTGCCTAGTAAGCCAAGTTTTCATTAAATAATTGTTTTTCGACTACCTAACCTACCTAACCTAACCTAACTTTTTCGGCTACCTAACCTAACCTAACCTATAAAGATAGGTTAGGTTAGGTTAGGTTCGGTCATATATCTACGTTAATTTTACCTCCAATAATAAAAAAATTACCTCATACATAATGAAATTGGTAGCTTTATCATTTCATAAGAAAAAAATTTGAGAAAATATATTAATTCAGTAAAACTTGGCTTATTAGGCAAATCGGGCCTTGCATAGTAGGCTGAGAAGTGCGTTCTGGCTACTAGGTACAACATATATATATATATATATATATATATATATATATATATATATATATATATATATATATATATATATTAGTATATTTTGGTAGCAGTCTTTCCTGTAGACATATATTATTAAATATGACCGAAAAAGTAAGATTAATAATTCTAACACGAATTTTCTCAATCTTTCGTACATTACGCTTCACTGTTGGAGGTAAATCAAAAATCACTTCTCCAAAATTCATTTTTGGAGAACATTTTTACACAGGTACCTGATGTCAGACATCTGCAGGAGCTGAAGGAGGCATTTGAGCAGAGTTCCGTGCTGCGTTTCACTTACGAGACGGAAAAGGATGGGAAGCTGCCTTTTCTAGATGTAACAGTCATGGAAAAGGGCGGAGGTTTCCACACTGCAGTCTACACTAAGGAAACAAACATAGGAATGTGCCTAAATGCCAACAGCGACTGCCCCGACAGGTACAAGAGGAGTGTTGTTAACGCATACGTCGACCGTGCTCTCAGCCACAGCTCAGAATGGAAGCAAGTCGACGAAGAACTCTGTAGGGTAAGGCAGGTTCTAGTCAATAACGGCTTCTCCAATGGTTTCATCGAAGACATCATAAGAAGGAAAGTGAAAAGCCATGCAACCTCTGAAGAGACAACTAACACAACACCTATACCCCCTATTAGACTATTTTACAGGAACTTCTTTTCCACAGCTCATAAAACGGAGGAAAGGGTCCTGAAAGATATTGTTAATAGAAACGTTATCCCTACAGACAAAAATCAGAGGATACAACTGACTATTTACTATAAAACCAGAAAAACGGCCAGCCTACTCATGAGAAACTCTCCAGACACAAAACAGAACGCTTTAAAAGAGACTAACGTCGTCTATGCCTTCAAATGCCCACTTGGGGACTGTAAGCTCCAAAAAATCCAGTATATAGGCAAGACAACAACATCTCTTTCTAGGCGTTTAACGATGCATAAGCAACAGGGCTCCATTAAGGAACATATAATCTCTTCCCATAACCAAACCATCGCCAGAGAAATCCTAGTAAACAACACAGAAATCATCGATAGATACAGCGATAGCAGGCGGCTTGACGTTTGCGAGGCACTACACATCAAGAAGTCAACACCAGCAATCAACAGCCAATTATTGCACAACTATATTCTACCCACCTCAAGACTCCGCTCCAATATAGAAGCATCAAGAAATATGGACCAATAGGCTTTCTACAAACACTTCTATTCAATACCCATTGTTTCTGTTCTGTCTTGTGTTGATACTTTTAATACCCTATTAATATCCCCTATTGTTCTGTCTTGTGTTAATGCCACATCACCCTTCCCACCTCACTCAAATGTAGATATAAAATCAGAGAAACGCAAGTTCTAATCAGTTGTGTATTTGTGAAGTCTTTGAAAATGTAATAAGTTTTACGAAACGCGCCCGTGCCGCGTCAGACTAGAAATAAAAAATGAATTTTGGAGAAGTGATTTTTGATTTACCTCCAACAGTGAAGCGTAATGTACGAAAGATTGAGAAAATTCGTGTTAGAATTATTAATCTTACTTTTTCGGTCATATTTAATAATATATGTCTACAGGAAAGACTGCTACCAAAATATACTAATATATATATATATATATATACATATATATACATATATATACATATATATATATATATATATATATATATATATATATATATATATATATATATATATATATATATATATATATATGACGTTTGTATATCAGGGCTTAGCTGAAAGATGAGTTCTCCAAAACTCGAAAAATAACGAAAATGAGTTTTGGAGAACTCATCTTTCAGCTAAGCCCTGATATACATATATATATATATATATATATATATATATATATATATATATATATATATATATATATATATACATATATATACATATATACATATATATATATATATATATATACATATATATACATATATATATATATATATATATATATATATATATATATATATATATATATATATATATATATATATATATATATATATATATATATATATATATATATATATATATCAGGGCTTAGCTGAAAGATGAGTTCTCCAAAACTCATTTTCGTTATTTCAAGGTGAAGAAAAAAGTGAATTACTGTAGAATGTATTACACTTATTTATACAATTTACACAATATTTCGAACCTCCATGGTTCATTCTCAAGTGAAAAGAAATTAAAAAACTCTTTGATTTATACCCGTACGGGGTTAGGTGAGAAGACAAGTGCAATAAAGGTAAAAACAAGAGGATACATAAGGGATAAATGGGGGACGAAGCACATAAGAACATAAGAATAAAAGTAACAGCAGAAGGCCTATTGGCCCATACGAGGCAGCTCCTATCCCAAAAGATTTATCAGGTGTAATTGGCCTGTTATGTTGAACGGTGTCTTCCGAGTTGGCATCGTTTTGATCTGGTCTTGTCCTTACTCTCATGGTGGGTAGAGTAAATAGTTCTGTGATTTGGGTGTTCATGGTAGGTTGTTCTATTCTTATGTGAATTGCTTCAAGAATTTGTAATCTTCTTGCATCTTGGGTTTTGTCTATTATACAGGTATTTTTGTTCAACATTTCTCTTGTTAGGGTGATGTCATGGGCTTGACTCATGTGATTTCTGGGGACACTGGATTGAAGATGACATGTCAAACGCCTCGTCAACTTGGTCGACGTCATACCTATGTACTTATATTGAAGGTTACATCCTTCGTGGGGGCAAGTGTACATGTATACAACGCTTGACTGCTGTAGAGGGTTCTCCGTCGGCTTCGGGCTGTTTTTGATAAGGAGTTCGGAAGTCTTCTTGGTTTTGTAGAATATGATCAGGTCTATGTTTTGGTTAGGAGTAATGCTTTTTACTCCTTTACGGATTATTTCTTTTATTCTTCTTTCCTCTTTTTTATGTTCACTATGCATGGTTGATTTGTAATATAATTTTATTGGAGGTGTTGTGGTTTCTGTTCTTGGCTCAAGATTATACCATCGGTTCAAGTGTCTTCTTTTAACAGCGTTTATTTCCATGTTGCTATATCCGTTGTTCACCAATACCTGTGTTATTCTTTCTAACTCTCTACTGACGTTGCTCCATTCGAAGCAGTGGGTAAGCGCTCGACGAATATAAGCATACAAAGATTCAAAACCAGTGTTCTTAATGCTTATATTCGTCGAGCTCTTACCCACTGCTCCGAATGGAGCAACGTGAGCACTAGTGCTCTTGCAACAGGGATCAACTGGAAGAGAAGTTCACCAAAAGTCATGTTCGTTTTCAATGTGAAGAAAAAGAAATTAATAACTGAAGAATGTATTACACTTATTATAAAATTGCACGACTTTTCGAACCTACATGGTTCATTCTCAAGTGATGGTACTGTACAGAACATAATATTTTATACTAATTGTGGGTCAGGTGAATACAAATGGATCGAACAATGGGGTCAGGTGTAAATAAAGAGTATACATTGGGTAGACATGAAGGAGAAAAGAAGCTAAGAATCAGAAGGTTACATAGGGTACATACAAAGATTAATCAAGCATAGTGGGTGCTGTTTGTCGAGCAGTGTCTTCTATGTTGGCATCGTGACATTCTGGTCTTGCTCTTACTCTCATGGTGGGTAGCGTGAATAGTTCCGTTATTTGAATATTCATGGTAGGTTCTACTTTTATGTGGATTGCTTCAAGAATTTGTAATCTTCTTACATCTTGGGTTTTGTCTATTATACAAGTGTTTTTATTCAACATTTCTCCTGTTAGGGTAATGTCATGGGCTTGACTCATGTGATTTCTGGGGACACCGGATTGAAGATGACATGTCAAACGCCTCGTCAGCTTGGTCGACGTCATACCTATGTACTTAGATTGAGTTTCAAAGATATCGTTGAAGAACTTTCGGAGATTAGCGTTTTTGAACAAACGAACATTTACATTTTTATTTATATAGACTAGCTGTACCCAGCCACAGCAACCTTCCCCTGTTTCCCATACCTCCCCACCATTCCCCAATCCCGCTTGTCCTCCCAACTATTCCTCATTCCCCCATCCCCCTCGTCGTCCCAACCATCCCCAACTCCCCTGGTCCCTCCTCCTCCTCCCCACCATTACCACCTCCCCGGTCCCCTAGTCCTCCCCACTATCTCCCATTCCCGTCCCCATTGTCCTCTAAGGGGGCCGGTGGCTGAGTGGACATAACACTGGGCGCATGATCTTGTGGTCCCGGGTTCGATAGCGGGCTCCGACGAGAAACAATGGGCAGAGATTCTTTCACCCTGATGCCCCTGTTACCTAGCAGTATATTGGTACCTGGGAGTTAGTCAGCTGTCACTAGCTGCTTCCTGGGGTGGAGGTCTTGTCGAGGACCAGGCCGCAGGGACACTAAACCCCGAAATCATCTCAAGATAACCTCCCCACCATTCCCAAATCCCTCATCCCATGCATCCCCAAATGATCTGATCTGATCGTATATAGCATATATATGCTATATGCGAACAAGTTTGAATGGTCCCCAAGCATATATGCAACTGAAAACTCCACACCCCAGAAGGATTCGAACCAAGAAACCTAGGAGCACTATGTTCATAGCATACACGTTTCCTCAACCACTCGACCTGCGGTGTTGTGGGAGTTTCTGCTTCATTACTCTTTCCATTAACCCTTGTGTTGCTAAGAGCTATTTGGCCATTGTCACCCACAGGCGCATAACAAAAAATTTTTTTTTTTTCTTCTAAACCTGTTAATTTATATTCTCTGATCCTGGAAAAAATAATACAAAAATCGTAAGTGGCATATTTTTCCCACTATAGGGCAGGGAAATCTGGCAAAAAACAAGCGCTGACTCATTATGCGTCCCAGGCGGTCTGCTCCGCCCCAGCTGTCAGGCAGAACTGGCCACAAAGAGATAATTACCTAATTATTTCAATGTCTGATTGATTTTTCTTCGTGTTTGTGCTGTAATATTATTATTCAATAGTGTGTAGTGTGATATATTTATATAATAAAATGTGTGAATCATCGCTGTACTGAAAATTATGGTGTGCATATTGTTGATGCAATTATTATGTTCATCAAACAGTGAACAAATACTTTGTCGGTTATTACACTATATACACAGGTTATATTTAAGTATCTGCATGTTTTGTTCACCATAACGAACCACTAAGTTAGGTATTATGAATCAAAAAGCAACAAGGAGTGACCGACACACACCAGCCAGCCACTCCCTACCACTCATTCCCTCAACACCTCACTCGCCCAACATTCTCCTCCCACAATACTGTTTTTGCTTTTATTCACTATATACAGACGTTATATATAAGTATCTACATGTTTTGTTCACCACAACTGTACAACTACGCTTATATAGTTAGTTCGAGCACTAAGAGATGTTGCTACACACAGTGAGCTGGCAGCTGCCTCCCTCACACATTCAAGGTCAGACGCACTAAAATGTCTCCCCCAACAATACTGGTTGTTGTGTTATTTCCCTATATACACATATTATATATAAGTATTTACATGTTTTGTTCAACATAACTGTTCAGCTAAGGCGGTATAATGCCCAAAGAGCATAGTGGCCACCCCTACCAACTTGTCAAATCATGCAGATGTTGCCACCTCCCTCACCAAAATGGCTTCTCCCCCACACTCCTTTTGCTGTTATTACTGTCTATATATACGTTATATATAAGTATCTACATTTGTGTTCACCATAAGGAACCACTAAGTTGGTATGCTGAGTGGCAGTGGCAGACAGTGGCAGCCCACAACTGGCTGTTACTTCCTCCCTTCCTCACCTCACCTGACTCGCCACCATTCTCCTCCCACCATACTGTTTTTGCTTCTATTCACTATATACAGACGTTATATATAAATATCAGCATGTTTTGTTCACCATAGCGAACAACTAAGCTGGTATAGTGAGTCCAGACAGTAAAAGGTGGTCACACAGAGTCAGCAGACAATGCTACCTCCCTCCCCACCAAGATTACTCCTCCCACTACAGCGCTAATTATCACAACAATCCTGCTATTATCAGAATCCTAGTCATTTTTTTCACAGTGAGGGGTCTTCTGTAATACTATCATCGCTAAATAATGGCATGAACATATATATTAAGGCATTTTTTGGCAATGCTGTGGTCACAATCTGAACAGCAGTGCTGTGAGCTCATGTTACGTGTGCCAGCCTTTGTGGCTCACTCAGTACTTAGGACCTCACACTTGGGAATGTGGCCCATGATTTAAAAAAATGGCATCTGTTTACAAGAGCCCTGATGAAGATGAGGTAAACCCTGTGTATCCGTGGGCCGTTTAAATCTTGCGTAGTACTCCATCGCGTCATATGACGCGATGCACAATTTATTGCAAGTTACTTAACCCTTCATATGACATGTTGCACATTTAAGGGTTAAACAGGTGAAAAGTAAGAAGGCTGAGTATGCCTCCTTGCATTGTACCATTTTAATATTTTTGTATTCAGAGACTCTGCTATGAAGGTTTACTCTTGCTTCTACTCTGTTTATGAGACAGCTTTTTATTCCTGGAGAGCAGGTTGCACTTGACATCTTTGTCGATGAGGCAGCAGAGAATACCTGGGAGGTAGCCAGATCAAAGGCTTTCTCGAGGTTCAGAAATATCAGTATTTCTGGTCTGTCATTCAGGTGGGCTAACAGACTGGTAATACATTCCACTGTGCCAACCCATTTTCTATAGGTATTCATGTACTGGTGCAGTTTAGGCATTTTCCACTCAAGTCTGTTGAGTACCATTCTTTCAGCCGCCTTTGCTGCACAGCTTTGGAGAGAAATGGGCCTTGGATTAGCTAGATCTTTGGATTTTGGGATCAGCACTGTGTCTGCCGTATTTCAAACTGTAGGTCTAGTTTGAGAAGTCCAGGCTAAATTAATTAACTTTAGATATGCAGCGTCTCCCTCTGGCACAAGGTTCCTAATCATTTTGTAGTCTCCAGGGGGGATGTATCTTTGGAGTTTTTCTTAGCCCAGTTGAGCTCATCCTGTGTGAAAGGGGTCATTGTCAGAGGCTTCTGCACACGCTGTTAGGATTCTGTGCCACCTTCCTTCCTCTAATCCTTTCAGCACTGCTAGTAAATCTGGTGGAAGCTGATTCCTGGCTGTTCTTTCTGCAAATTGGGTTGCCAGGATTTTAGCTTCCTGTTGAGGATCCTTGGGGTGTGGGGCTTCTGGTGTTTTATTTCCTTTGGCCCGGTGGATTTGCTGCCACATCTCTCCAAGAGAGATGTGTTCATTCAGATGTGAACACCATTCCATCCACTTTTGTTCATTGATTATCCTGGTCTCTTAATGCACATGTTCCTTAACCTCATATAGTCGGGTCCTGTTGCAGTCACTATGTTGCTTTTTGAATAGCTTCCTTGTGCTGTTGTGCCTATAAGTTCTTTAACACGTTCGCAATAATACGAGTGATCTTTGTGGTGTCTGGTGGAATGACTTTTCAGTGGAATTGAGTTGCTGGCTGTACTTTGATTTGTTTTGACAAAATCTTGTTCTGCCTGATTAATGCCTTCAGGAAGAACATAGTTTCTATACCACTCTGAGGGGAAGTTTTGAAAGCGGTCCAATTTTGCTAGAATGAAGTTCCAGATTTCTTGCGGAGGTGGGGTGAGTAGATCGAACTTTAGATAATTTTGAACCCCATAGTCGTTCGCTTGTGAGTGTGAGTTCAACTGTCCATGTTGCAGAATTTCTGAGGGAGGCTGAAATGGAGGTAAGGTCAAGTTTGCGTCATTGAATATGGGTGGGAAATCCTTGTTTAGGATTTCAGTTTCTGTTAGCTGGTCTAGTAGATGTGCTATGTGAGTGTCGGCCTCATTTGTTGCGTTCAAGCCTAGTACCAAGATGACATAGGAGTTTGGGATTATGTACCCAACTACACCTGACTAGACAAACAACCACAAATTAAAAATCAATGGAGTTGAAATAATAAAGTGGATATTAATGGGGTATTTAATGGATATTAACTAAGTATTCCTTCATTCATATACTATTTTTATACCTATCATAAATCTTACCAATTATAAAGTTTTCTAATTTGTATAATCCTATTCTGGCATTAATATTATCAAATTCACTACTTTTTATAAATGATGAATAAATAATATTTCATTCAGTAACTAATTACAATCCACAATTTTGCATGAATTAGCCAAGCCAGTTGAATTGTTACAATCTCTTGAGTGAACCAATAATGCATTTGACTCTTTCCTGTTCTTATACTATATGTATGTTCGTTTATGATGATGATTCATCATTAACGTTTATGGTCAAGATGATTACCTGTTTGATCAACATAGAACTTATTAACATTTGTATATGGAATTTTATACATTCATACATTGCAATTATCTGGGGAATTTATAGTTAGAGTGTTTCTTAAGATATCAAGAGTCTTAAATGCTACATTGATATTAAAATATTTTAGTAACTTAGGAAGTTCATTTAAATTTTAATGAAATGGAAGAATTAATATATTCCTAATATTTAATTCTTCTTTCTTTTTCAAACTAAAGAAAGTCTTATAAGCAATTTGGCTGGTTTATCAATAAATGACTTATTGTATTTGAAATTGAATCCTAAACTATATATGGCACTAATTTCGTCATCTGTAAACACAGGACTACATATCCTAAGAGCCCTCAGGATCATGGATGAAAATACAGCTTGTTTTACTCATTAGATGACGAAAATGAGTTTAGAAGACTGTATATTTTATTGATTTCAATGTCTAATCACTGAGGACTACAGATTCGCAATGCTCTTAAGAAGAGACCCGACGCAACACTACGTTTTACTTATTTTCGGATAATTGGTGAAGTGATGGAGATAGTTACATGCAAGTGTATCTTTCCTCTACACGGTGAATGTCAGTGAGGTGTTACTCCTTATTAATAAGACGCCTACTAAGGGCAATTTATCTTCCGACTCCCATTCAACCTTAAATTTGATACTGGGGACTAAAGTCATCAGCCTCTCAAAGAATTCAACAAGGGGGTCCTCCAGCTATCTTTCCAACATGTAAATAAGTCATCAACATATCTGTACATACATGTCTTGAGGTATGATCAGAAAGAGGACGCACGTCTCGAAGTATTCTATATACAGATTAGATAACACTGGAGATAAAGGACTACCCATACTACATCAATATTTTTTACGGTAAAAACGGTTTAGAAAGGAAACTACGTTAGTAGATGCACACAGCCGTGTTAATTCTATACTCTTAGTTACCGGTAAAGGCAATGCTTCTTGGTAAGTTTTTAATTTATCCTTCAAGAATATTAGAACATCATCAACAAGATCGTTATTGAAAAGGGAGTCAACCTCCAAGCTTAACAACTTTCCATTACTACAGTTCAAGTTCCGAATTTTATTTAAAAATTCTTCAGTGCTTAATGTGCGAGTCAGAGAAAACACCCATGAAAGAGGATAATATACTACTCAACCACTTTGCTAACGTGTATGAAAACGAATCACTGCTCTAAACCTTACATTAACTTTACTGACCTTAAACTTTTCCAAGAACTGGATTACTTCTTTGTTCTTACCAATGTTTCTGTCTGTTTTATTAGATTCTGAAGCAACCGACACGAGCGGAACTTTTGTCAGTTTTTCAGAGATATTTGTGTCTGATAGTATGAAGTGTTTCACTGAATATGACTGAATATTCCATGTTGATTATTTTCTTGCTTAGGGCTTCTGTCCCTCCGACTAGTGCTCTTGCATTTTTTTTTAATTGGAAGAGAATTTCTCCAAATGTCATATTAGTTCAAGATTGATTAAAAGAATAAAATTAACTGAAGAATGTATTATACTTATTATAATTTGCATAACTTTTCAAACCTACTACGTTCATTCGAAGTGAGAAGACAGGTTGTTGTTGTTTTTTTAGATTTAGCTACTCAGAACGAAATGTCCAAGTATCATAGGCTATAGTGAGGCCGTATATTGTTGTTTTAATAACATTATCTTTTAGGTGGATAAAATGCACAGTGTTCACTAATGTGTCCCATTCTTCAACTGCTTTTCTAACCATTGTAGTGGCTGTGGATTTTTCATCTAATGCAGCTGCTATCGTTGAATGAATGTTTAATTTGATGCCAACGGCTTCAGTTGCTTCACATTCCAGTAATTAATGCAATATTGGCACCTCTGCAAATGTTCCACAGATATGACACTCATTACCTATTGGGTTTATTACCTCCCAGTAGCACTTGTAACCAAGTCTGAGTCAGTGTATGGCTATTGCAATGTCTCTGGATATCTCCTTGTCAAGCTTGAAAAAGGAGTACCCAGAGGCTTGTTCGTACCACATCGCAGTGGATCTTCCTTCTGCTACTTTGGCGACTTTTGGTTGTTGGGAGTATTTTCGTCTTGATTTGCTTCTTAATCTGTGAAAATCTTATAGGTATTTAACCTTCACAACAGGTAGAGCAGTGACAGTTTTTGTTAGTGAGTGCCTTTTCATTACCATCTATGCCAGTGTGACTTTGTATCCAATTTAGGGTGATTGACAGCCCTAGAGTGTGTGCTTCTTTTTCTATATGTAGGATTTCTGTGATTAGTTGTATATTATCTCTGTGCTGGCTGGATGACAATGCTTGGAACGAAGATTTTGAGTAGGAATAAATGATGACTTCATGTAAATTATTCTCAATTGCATGATTTATGGCCTCTTTCAGGGCATTTAATTCTGTTTTTAATGTTCAGCACCCACTATTCATGCTCCAGTAAGCTTTATGGTTGTTAGTGCAAATTGCTTCCCCAGCAGAATCTCTTTCTTGATCAAATGATCCATCTGTGAAGATGTGAGTGGTTGTAGGTCTTGAGATGCTTTCCATTTGTTGCTCTATGATTGCTTTGAGCCTCTGCGAATCACATGCTGATTTTTAAACTGTAATCCTTCAATGATTATCTTTAGGCTCGATTCATCCCATGAAGGAGACTGCCGAAGGTATTGGTATGGTATTTCTTCTCCTTTGCTTTTAATGATCCCTTTGTCCATTTTAAGTCCACTTTCTCTGGAATATCGATTATCAGATATGCAGATTATCTGTCCATGCACTTGTTCTATATTGAAAGTTTCTGTGAAGCGATCTGTGTATGTTATCTTTGACAGTCTGGCGGTGGTTCCAACAAGTTTTGCTGTTATAGTGACTATTCTTTGTTTGATCCTGTTTTATAAGGCTGGTAAGTTGTTTTCCATTCTTAGATTCTCTTGACGCATCAATATAGGTACTCCCAGCATTACTCTGTGGGCATCATTTCGTGACACTCCAGTTTCTCCCATTGTTTATCAGTGAGGGATGTAAGAGCAGGAGCAGCATAGTCAATGAGCGACCTAACTGCTTGAAAGTGGTACATTTTGAGTACTGGATTGAGTTGCACCATTACTAAGACTTGTCAAGGAGACAGGAGGCAACATCAGGTTTATACTGCTGGGAGGTCAGTTACATACAGTTTCGTGAAGGAGTAAAGGTATGGCAAGAATATAGAGTAAAGGTAAGGTGCATGGGTCAATAAACTAAACATACATAGGTTAGTCAGGTAATTAGAACTCAGGTGACTGTAGTTAGCATGGAGTTTTGGGCAGTGACATCATTGTTGGCATCTTCGAGTTTTTTCTTTCTCTCACTCCCATGATGGGTAGCGTGAATATTTCCGTTATGTTGAGCATTTATAGTTGATTGGTCGACTTTTTTGTGAAGGACTTTAAGAATTTGTAATCTTACATCTTGGATTTTGTCTGGTATGCAAGTGTTTTTAAACAGCATTTGTCTTGTTAGGGTGATGACATGGGCATGTGTCAGGTGATATTTAGGGACACCTGATGGAAGATGAACATTGAACATGAACATTGATGCAAGAGGAAACTACAGAAGCCCACTGATCAAAACATGTAAGTTCCAGGAAGCAATAATAATATTGTGATAACTGAGTAATAATGATCTTACTCAAATCGACTTTTAATTGGTTAATTAAAAAGGTATCCAAATTATACAAGCCATTAGTACTGTTGAATGGCTTTGTGATTTGTAGTAAAGCAGACAAATAAAATGATGTTGAAAATACTTTCACAGTTATCGAAGAAGACCTCTCCCAATCAATTGCATACTTCTTATTATATTAATACACTACTTTAAAAATACATAGTCATAAACCCTGTACTTTCTAAATAGGTGCATATTGTACAATTTAATGGAAAAATATTTTTCTATATAAAATCCTAGCGTTCTAAACGGACAAAATAAGTCTTTTCCAAACATTTTAAGGTAAGTATTTTCTGAAGTATCTACTGTTATGATCCCAGGTAGCTGAGAACGAGTCTAACTAACTAACGAGTCTACCTTGAGAGTTATTCTGCGAGACCTAACCTAAATAAGAGATCACAGATATAGACATGAAGATACATACGTTAAACAATTGGGTAAATTTGACAGACAGTTTAAGAGTATGGGCAGTGATCAAGAATAGAAATGAAGGACTTGACATGAGATGTCGAGAGTTTGTGAGGAAGGTAGGAGGCTAACTGCAGGGGTCTTGACCTCACTCCAGTAGCTGATGTTGTGGGAGCAAGATGCAGTGTCTGTGAGCTCCTGGTAACAGAGGAAGAATCTCAAGTTACGTGCTCCGCCAAGAGGAGAATTCGTTAGGCGTTCTTGTATGAAGCCCGGAGACGACTTAGTGCTCGAGTCAGGAAGGAAAGAAACCTAGTAGAGGAGTTTAAATAGCGATTTTGTGGGCTGAGGAGCACGCCAACGTCTGACGCTGGGGTTTGTGCATGCCCCTGTACAACTCTGTGGTATGCTCATTTTAAGCCACTTTACAGTGATTGCCTATAGTTGATCGTGTGCCAAGCGATCGTAGCATCTGTTGATATGTTAGGCATGTTCTAATAAGGCAGAAGGCCTAAATAAAAGAGTAAAGATGGAGGAACGTCCTGGGGGGCGGAGCGACATTCGTCCCCTCCGAGCACTGGCAGGTGACTGAGGAGACTTAGCTCCTGACAGAGGGGCTTTCCCCAGCGGCAGGCAGAGGAACCACTCAGCGGGAGGTGGAAGATGGATTCGTCCTGGATGGGGGAGACCGTCCTCACTGCATGTAGAAAGTAGAGAGATGTTGGGTGGAAACATTAATTGTGTGGTATATTTTGTTTATGTGTTTATAGGGAAACATTTTTATTGGCG
>NC_091165.1:43698715-43716215 GCF_040958095.1 Procambarus clarkii | reverse complement strand
GAAGCACCTAGGGGTGATCTTCTGGTCAAAATAAGCACTCTCCGGGTTTTGGGTTGGGTTGTCCGTATGAAGGACGACCAACATCAGCCACATCATAATAAATTGGTTGCCTGTGTCCGGGAGAGTGAACTGACACACCCCACACCCTGTCTGAGAGTGGATTGGTACACCCCTATGAAAAATAAGTATTTTCACAGGTACATATTCTCTCTCTCTCTCTTCGGGAAGACTCACAGGACAAGATGGATAAGGTGCCAGTGTTTGTGGAGTCAGGCAAGCCTGAGGACTTGGAAGGTTGCACCAGGGAACAATTGAATCAAATAGCGGAAAAATGTGGCAACAGGTTCAAGACATCTAAAGTAGCTGGGATGAAGGATGATATCCTGAGGCAGTTAAGAACAAAGAGTGAAGCGGCAGAACAAGGAGCCCAGAAAGGTGCTGGAAGTGGAAAGGAGGATGATGGGTAGGATGAAGTATGATCCCCGGGATCGAGTAGGAGCAGCAAGAGTAGCCATAGTAGCCGGAATAGAAGTTTGGAAAGATTCCAGGTAGAGCTCCAGATGCAACGAAAACGTAAGCGAGAGGAAAGACAGTTCCAGCTGGATAAATTGAAGTTAGAACTTCAGATGAAAAATGAACAAGAGAAAACCAGAATAAGAGAACTGGAGTTAGAACAGGAGAAAGAAAAAGCCCAGGTTATCTTATCTTGAGATTATTTCGATGCATTTTTAGTGTCCCCGCGGCCCGGTCCTCGACCAGGCCTCCACCCCCAGGAAGCAGCCCGTGACAGCTGACTAACACCCAGGTACCTATTTTACTGCTAGGTAACAGGGGCACAGGGTGAAAGAAACTCTGCCCATTGTTTGTCGCCGGCGCCTGGGATCGAACCCAGGACCATAGGATCACAAGCCCAGCGTGCTGTCCGCTCGGCCGACCGGCTCCACCGGCCGGCCCAGGTCGAAAGGGAAAAAGAGAGGACAAAGCAAATACAGATAGAAACAAATAGAACCTTGCCTGAGCAAAGGATTGAACAAGGGTTGCCAGAGAGCACCACCTAGGTATCACACCCACCAGATAATAGGGTTAGGGAAAAGGACATTCCTCTGTTTGTGCCCGAAGAGGCAGAGAGTTTCTTCGAGCATTTTGAAAAAGTAGCCAGTATCAAAGAGTGGCAAAGGGAAGAATGGGCCCAACGTGGTACAGTTAAGATTAACCGGTGCCGCCAGAGAGGCCTTCACCCAATTGACACTAGAAGAATGCCAGGATTATGCCACCGTAAAGAGCAGCATATGCGTTCATTTCAGTTAACCCCAGAAGCTTACTGGAAACGCTTCAGAGAGATAGTGAAGGTTGGAGCATGCACGTTTGCCGAGACAGCAAGGACTCTGGAGAGACGATTCCAGAAATGGATTGAGGCTGCCGGAGTTGAATCTTATGCTGACCTGAAGCAATTGATGTTCAATTGATGTTCAAATGATGTTCAATCCTGACACTAGATGAATGCCAGGATTATGCCACCGTAAAGAGCAGCATATGCGTTCATTTCAGTTAACCCCAGAAGCTTACTGGAAACGCTTCAGAGAGATAGTGAAGGTTGGAGCATGCACGTTTGCCGAGACAGCAAGGACTCTGGAGAGACGATTCCAGAAATGGATTGAGGCTGCCGGAGTTGAATCTTATGCTGACCTGAAGCAATTGATGGTCATGGAGAAGTTCTTGGAGATGATGCATCCCGAAACAAAGTTCAAGATCCAAGACGCAGGAGTAAAGGATGTGAAAGATGCCGCAGACAGAGCGGATATGATTACTGAAGCATACAAGAGCTTCTCACTTTTTTCTCCCTTAAGGGAGAACAGAGTGAGAAGCGAGGCGAGACGTGACAATGGCAGACCCAGTGGAGTCTGGGGTGAAATCAAAAATTTCTTAGAAAATATCTAAGAAATTATGATAGGCCCAGAGGAACCTGGGGAGAGAAAATTTTGATAAATGGGCGAGTATTCGCAAGCATCCTGAAACTCAAAAGAGTAAGTTACACACTTCATCTGAAAGTGAGAATGAAGAAGTTAAACGAGAAACTAAATGAGTGCCGAGAAGACAAGAATCCAATCAAACCCCACAGAGTGCAAGTAGTGTATCTGGCCCGAGGAACTCCAAAACGAGTGGGCAGAGTCAGAGCCACTCGAGAACGTATAGAGAAGACTTCTCCCAGATAAGATGTTATAATTGTAACCGATTGCGTCACGTGATACGAGATTGTCGGCAGGGCAAGAGAGTTGTGACCCTCCGAAAAGTATATTGATGTATCCCAGAACAAACATCAGGAAGTGAAGTCAGTGAACGAGCGGTATTGGCAGTTCATGAGTAAAGGTTGAAACAGTATAGGAGGCCAACCTGAGGTAGAAGTTGGTATCTTAAGAGATACCGGAGACAATCAGAGCTTGATTACGAGAAGCCTGATTGGAAGTGATCGACGGTTAGCTGGCAGGAGGAAGATGATGGTATATGGGTTGTTGTCTGAGAGTGACATGCCCGTATGTGCTATCTTGAGGTTATCTTGAGATGATTTCGGGGCTTTTTAGTGTCCCCGCGGCCCGGTCCTCGACCAGGCCTCAACCCCCAGGAAGCAGCCTGTGATAGCTGACTAACACCCAGGTACCTATTTTACTGCTAGGTAACAGGGGCATAGGGTGAAAGAAACTCTGCCCATTGTTTCTCGCCGGCACCCGGGATCGAACCCGGGACCACAGGATCACAAGTCCAGCGTGCAGTCCGCTCGGCCGACCGGCTCCCGTGCTGCCCAGCTAAGGTCGGAATATGTGTCGGCAGAGGTGATGTTGGGAGTGTGCCCCTACATACCTGTTCCAGGAGTCCAAGTGATCCTGGGGAATGACTTGTGCGGGACAAAGGTGTTGGCAAGGATCATAGAGGAGACTGTGCCAGAGGAGTGCCCAGAAGGCCATGGCACGGGTGAGACACCTGAGAGTGTGAACCTGAGTGACATCCTGGGGATGTCAGGAGACCGCCAAGCTATTGAGAACCCTGTCTCGGTAGCGACGAAGGCAGAGGTGGCCGATGAGTAAAACACTGGTGAAGATGAGACTGCGTTTGTTACAGATGAGACTAAAGTTTGTAGTTTTGAAAATTTGACGGAACTGTTACATCATAGGAAAAAATTTGCATATGAAAAAATAGTATAGCTTTTATAGTAGTATAAAATATAGTTTATAGCTTTTTAATATAGCTTAATAGCTTGTTTTTAAGTTTATAGTTTTTGAAAATTGAATATACTGTCACATCATTGGAAAAATAATAATTTGTTCAGAAATTGTTTGGGATAGGTTAGGTTAAGATGGGTTACATTTGGATAGGTGAAGTTAGGATAGGTAAGGACAGGTTAAGTTCACTTCTTGATGTATTAAAATTAATATATAGTGACTAGGGATATTATCAAGCTCAGCAATATATAAGTTACAATTTTTCTATGTATTAAAAGCAAAATATGCTCTATCATGGGACATGATCCAGCAATAGAACGACTCTTTTTTTCCATTTATTAAAATCGACATAGGGCGCAACATGAGACTTGATCTTTCTACGAAATGTCTTAAAACAATAATTTTATCACATTAAACTGCAATATGCAATATTACTATGAATTTAAAGCAATGATAACGTAAATTAGGACACGTTCATGCTATCGTATATCAGAAATGGATACTTTTCCTATGTTTTTAAAGCAAAATTTAATAAAACATGAGCCAGCTATAGAATGTCTAAAAGTGCACCTTCAGTCTGTTCACTCTCTTCCTGTCTGTCTGTCAGTCTCTCCTAACACCAAAATTACCAGCTGCAGGTGAAAAGGCTCCGGACAGCACAGCGGCCATACGAATTGCCCAATTACCGAGAGCAATTACTCCCTCTAACTCTCTCACCCTCTAACATCCTCTAATTCACTCACTCACTCACTCACTCACTCACTCACTCACTCACTCACTCACTCACTCACTCACTCACTCACTCACTCACTCACTCTCTCTCTCTCTCTCTCTCTCTCTCTCTCTCTCTCTCTCTCTCTCTCTCTCTCTCTCTCTCTCTCTCATCTCTCTCTCTCTCTCTCTCTCTCTCTCTCTCTCTCTGTCTCTGTCTCTGTCTCTGTCTCTGTCTCTGTCTCTGTCTCTGTCTCTCTCTCTCTCTCTCTCTCTCTCTCTCTCTCTCTCTCTCTCTCTCTCTCTCTCTCTCTCTCTCTCTCTCTCTCTCTCTCTGTCTCTGTCTCTGCCTCTGTCTCTGTCTCTGTCTCTCTCTCTCTCTCTCTCTCTCTCTCTCTCTCTCTCTCTCTCTCTCTCTCTCTCGTCTCTCTCTCTCTCTCTCTCTCTCTCTCTCTCTCTCTCTCTCTCTCTGTTTCTATCCCTTTCTCTCTCACACTTAAACATATGAAATCATCAAATATTTGTATAAAATGGACAGTCATTCAGATATTATTTATATCTCTCCATTTTGTCCCAACCCTCCCAACCCTGCCAAGGGTCAGGACTGTTGTCCCAAACCAGGAGCCCTTGTTTGGACAACCTAAAAATCCGGTGCATATGAGTTGACTCAACTAAAGTAATGAATGCCATCACCATTAGTTACATAACTGAGGCACTCCACTTACAATGGTTTCACACTTAACTCAAATTTGGTGAAATCTCAATGCTTTCTTAGAAATACCTCGTCCCCCGAATACCACCTGCCTCCATCTTTGTGTTGATTTTCCTGTTAGACGGTTTCAAAGTCTTCATGAAAGTTTAGATATTGAATATCTCAGTCCTTTCCACTACCAATTGCTTGAAATATATTGGAAAATAATAAGAGTTGATTTGCTGAATATTAACAACTCTCTGTAAAACGGAGTTGTGAATACTAATTATTAATCTACGCTCTTCAGGATCAAAACCAATGACGTTACCATTGTCGATTCAAGAATTTTTTCGACAATAGATTTAGCAAATTGACCAAGCTTGACTCAAGTGAACTATATTCCTGTTTAAAGATCCGCACTATATTTTGCATCCATGGAAAACTGCAGTTCTCAAAAAAACTCTAATGATTTTATACTATATCCCTTCTAACTCAACCAATCGTAACTTTATACATCCTTATTCTCCCTCTTAATTACATATCTCTTAGCTCTAATTTCACTCTATGCTCCCTAACTCTAATTCCTTAGGACTCTATACTTCATGTGTCTATATTTACTAATTCTAGTCCTCCAAATTTATTTTCTCCCTTCTTTATGTCTCTTCACTCTATATTTCCTTTATTTTTTGCTCCTAACTCTGCATCTTGTAACTCTTCCTTTATTACTCAAGCTCTACTAATCCTGCTTTTGCGAACTCTGTTTCTATAAACCATGAATCTTATATGTAACTCTTCTCACTCTATTCGTCCTAATTTTATTATTTCCAATCATATAAACTTATCTCTCTCATTCGTAACTCTTCTCAATCAATTCCTCGTAATAGATTGATTGTGTCTTTTTTTTCTTGGACGCAAGTCTTATTTTCCTCGGCGTCACCCTTATTATATACTCGTTAATAGACTTTGATGCCAATTTAACTTATAACTCATTTAAACTTTGGAATTAAAAAACAATGAATATAATAACCGCATAAATTTATTATGGAAAGAATAAAGATCCAAATGTATAATCACTTGACGAAAGTATCTTATCAGTAATGTAAACTACCGTATTAAAAACCAAGAATCTAGAACAGCATTTTATCATACTATCACGAGTACTGAAAAGAAATGTGATTATGAAAGAATAAATAAATTATGAAGTGCATTTTATCAGGCACACAAAAAAACAATTCCAAAGTTCGAGAAAGTAATAAAAGCAAAGAAATAAGTGGTATTTTAAATAAGTATTTTGTCTAATATTTACGAAGGAACTCGATATTTTACTTACACCTAGACAAACCTCTACAGGAAGTGAAGAAGGGAAGTTTAATTGTTTAGTCGTTTCCAAGGAGGAAATTATTAAGGAACCCAGTGACTGAGGAGTATTTTTCTAATTATGATATATATTCAATTTTTTTTGTACAAATCACCCGTTATTTGGCATCACCGCCGTGATACTTTCATCTCAAATGTTAAGAAATGGATATTGTACAAATTAAAAAAAAATAAATGCGTGCACGACGGGCCTGATAATAACGATAACATCTATTTACTGGCAATCAGGGATAAAGAGATGCAAGCACCTGTCCGATGCAAAAAAAAAAAAAGTAGTAAGGAGGGTCAACAAAGAAGATATACAGCTGGTGCCACCTGGAGGGCCAGATTTCACACATAATAATGAGATAGTGTGTTATTATGCTATATTTTACTCTATATCATATAAATACATTGCCCAATGGCGATATTTCTTATGTCCCTTTGAACAAAAAGATGACAACCACATTTTTCTCTCTTTTGTTTCTATGTGAATTTTATTGTAACTTCTACATCTTGGGGAATGCATATCCGGCACTAAGCATGTGAAGTTTGAACGAAATTGGTCATCATGTTAATCAGCCACAGGTGGCAGTTGTGATTTTTATTTTTTGTTATCCTTAACCTATCCCTATATTTTTTTTTTTTAGATTTTTTACTTTGTTTAAACACACATATACCTACAACTTTAACACAACTGAGTACAAATACAAGCAATATTTATTAAAATATACAAGAAAATTATTTAATTAGAACTACCATATTCATTATCGATAACTTCAACATCAATTATCTCTAAAATAGAAATTTCAACTTTGAGACACCTTCAAAAATCCAGTTTCGGACCGATTCTCACTGTTTTTACATATTATGTGCATAGGTCTTAGTACTAAGGCGTCCTTCCCTCTGTTTAGTCATAAAGCAATAACGTTTGGCGTTATAATTTTTTGCCTCTAACTTTTGCACATATTTGGATGTCCACATTGAAAAAATTGTTTTACAGTAAACTATACTCTAAAACAATATTTTGAGGTGAGGAGCATGAACGTTATACGCCATTCTGAGACCAAAATGAAGAAAATAACAATTGGTGAAATTTTAATATATGTATAGCTAATTTCAAATTGGGAATTTATTTATATATTTTTTTAACTTTTTCTATTCATGTTATGACGTTGATCCACTATTAAAAGATGGAGCATTTACCATGAAGATATGATTCACACACAGTTTAGTGTGTTTGAGGAAGTTTCGATGCACCGTCACCGGCCTCTTAAACACAGAAAAACAGCTGGTTGTGTCAAGGATTGTGACGTAATGTACTTTGATGTCAGGCAAAGTTTTTAATATTGTGCCATCACGAGGAATAATTAGATCAGCCCATCATGAAAACACAGGGCTGTCAAGTTAACAACATGTAAGTCAAATACTAACTACAAAAACTGAGCATAAGTCAGTATTTAAACTTAAAAAAGTCTTAAATACTTATGTCTTATGTATATATATGTAAACATGTAAACATAAAGTCTTATGTTTACATATATGCATCAAGGTATACTTGGGCTATAGTAAACAGTGATACAGTAAATTAGTGAACGGTAACACAACAGGCCAAAAGATTCAGCATATCGAAACAACCACCAGCACCGATCCACTGGCACTCAGTGGAAGAGTGGACTCCACACCACGTGGAGAGACGACGAATCCTTAAGAGGACCTCGACAGAAGAATATCATTATATACTCACCTGGTTGTGTGAGAAGGACGGTTTTTGGAAGGTGAGTACTGCCTGCTTCTGTCAGTTAACTAATGTACAGTGAGGTAAATTATAAGAAAAATCTTGTTCAGTTTATCATATATATATTTAGACTACCACAGTGGCTCATTTTGGGTAGAAGTGTGACATGTAGGGGACCCTCGTGACATGCACACTCACAAGCAACACACACACACACACACACACACACACACACACACACACACACACACACACACACACACACACACACACACACACACACACACACACACACACACACACACACACACACACACACACACACACACACACACACACAGGCAGGAGTAACTGGTAGGGCGCGCCAGTGGATAAGGGAGTACCTAAACAATAGGAAGCAGAGAGTTACAGTGAGGGGTGAGACCTCAGACTGGCGTGAAGTCACCAGTGGAGTCCTACAGGGCTCTGTACTTATACCTATCCTGTTTCTGATATACGTAAATGATCTCCCAGAGGGTATAGATTCATTCCTCTCAATGTTTGCTGACGACGCCAAAATTATGAGAAGGATTAAGACAGAGGAGGACAGCTTGAGGCTTCAAGAAGACCTGGACAAGCTGCAGGAATGGTCGAACAAATGGCTGTTAGAGTTTAATCCAAGCAAATGTAATGTAATGAAGATAGGGGTAGGAAGCAGGAGACCAGATCCAAGGTATCACTTGGGAGATGAAATACTTCAAGAGTCCGAGAGAGAGAAAGACCTGGGGGTTGATATCACGCCAGACCTGTCCCCTGATGCTCATATCAAGAGGATAACAGCAGCAGCATATGCCAGGTTGGCTAACATAAGAACAGCCTTTAGAAACTTGTGTAAGGAATCTTTCAGAACATTATATACCACATATGTCAGACCAATCCTGGAGTATGCGGCACCAGCATGGAGTCCATATCTAGTCAAGCATAAGACTAAAATAGAAAAGGTTCAAAGGTTTGCCACCAGACTAGTACCCGAGCTGAGAGGTATGAGCTACGAGGAGAGACTACGGGAATTAAACCTCACTTCGTTGGAAGACAGAAGAGTTAGGGGGGACATGATCACCACATTCAAGATCCTCAAGGGAATTGACCGGGTTGATAAAGACAGGCTGTTTAACACAAGGAGCACATGCACTAGGGGACACAGGTGGAAACTGAGTGCCCAAATGAGCCACAGAGATATTAGAAAGAACTTTTTTAGTGTCAGAGTGGTTGACAAATGGAATGCATTAGGAAGTGATGTGGTGGAGGCTGACTCCATACACAGTTTCAAGTGTAGATATGATAGAGCCCAATAGGCTCAGGAGCCTGTACACCTGTTGATTGACAGTTGAGAGGCGGGACCAAAGAGCCAGAGCTCAACCCCCGCAAGCACAACTAGGTGAGTACAACTAGGTGAGTACACACACACACACACACACACACACACACACACACACACACACACACACACACACACACACACACACACACACACACACACACACACACACACACACACACACACATATACACACACACACAGACACACACACACACACACACACACACACACACACACACACACACACACACACACACACACACACACACACACACACACACACACACACACACACACACATTTCCTTGTCACTGAAAGTGACAAGGAAATCTGTGAGGCACTGAATGCCAGTTTCCATGGAGTGTTCACAACCGAGCCTGAGCAGCTCCCATTGTTGGAAGGGGTTACCCTAGATAAAAGACTATCAGATATAGAGGTAACTGCAGAGAAGGTAATGAAACAGTTGACAACTCTAGATGCAACTAAAGCAGTTGGACCAGACAAAGTATCACTGTGGATACTAAAAGAAGCAGCGCAGACCCTCAGCGTGCCTCTGGCAATGATCTTTAATGAGTCACTTATGACGGGAGAATTGCCCAGTTGCTGGAAGAAGGCAAATGTCGTGCCGATCTTCAAGAAAGGTGATAGGGAGGAGGCACTTAACTATAGACCTGTATCACTGACAAGCATCCCCTGTAAAATACTGGAAAGGATAATTAGGCTACGACTGGTTGCACACCTGGAGAACATTAGGTTTGTGAACAAACATCAACATGAGTTCTGGCCAGGGAAATCGTGCCCAACAAACCTCCTGGAATTCTATGATAAAATAACGAGGATAAGACAGGACAGAGATGGTTTGGCAGACTGCATATTTCTGGACTGTCAAAAAGCTTTTGATACAGTACTGCACATGAGACTGCTGTTCAAGCTCGAGAGGCAGGCGGGGGTGGGGGGAAAGGTCCTAGCATGGATAAGGAACTACCTAACAGGAAGGAGCCAAAGAGTTATGGTAAGGGGTGAGAAGTCGGACTGGCGAACAGTAACAAGTGGAGTACCACAAGGATCGGTGCTGGGACCAATTCTATTTCTTGTATATGTTAATGACATGTTTACAGGCGAAGAGTTCTACATGTCGATGTTTGCGGATGACGCAAAGTTGATGAGAAGAGTTGTGACAGATGAGGATTGCAGGATCCTCCAAGAGGACCTGAACAGGTTGCAGAGATGGTCAGAGAAATGGCTACTGGAATTCAACACGAGCAAATGTAAAGTTATGGAAATGGGACTAGGAGATAGGAGACCAAAGGGACAGTACACAATGAAGGGGAACAGCCTACCTGTGACGACGCGCGAAAGAGACCTGGGTGTGGACGTAACACCTAATCTATCTCCTGAGGCATATATAAATAGGATAACGACAGCAGCGTACTCTACACTGGCAAAAGTTAGAACATCATTCAGAAACCTAAGTAAGGAGGCATTTAGGGCACTTTACACTGCCTACGTGAGGCCAGTCTTAGAGTATGCCGCCTCATCATGGAGTCCCCATCTGAAGAAGCATATAATGAAACTGGAAAAAGTTCAGAGGTTTGCAACGAGACTCGTCCCAGAGCTACGAGGGATGGGGTATGAGGAGCGCCTGAGGGAACTGTGCCTTACGACACTAGTAAGAAGAAGGGAGAGGGGGGACATGATAGGAACGTATAAAATACTCAGAGGGATTGACAGAGTGGACATAGACGAAATGTTCACACGGAATAGTAACAGAACGAGGGGACATGGATGGAAGCTTGAAACTCAGATGAGTCACAGAGATGTTAGGAAGTTTTCTTTTAGCGTGAGAGTAGAGGGAAAATTTGGAATGCACTTCAGGAACAGGTTGTGTAAGCAAATACTGGTCATAATTTTAAAACCAGGTAGGATAGGGAAATGGGACAGGAGCCATTGCTGTAAACAACCGATGCTCGAAAGGCGGGATCCAAGAGTCAATGCTCGATCCTGCAGACACAACTAGGTGAGTACAACTAGATGAGTGCACACACACACACACACACACGGGGGCCTCGTTGCCTGGTGGATAGCGCGCAGGACTCGTAATTCTGTGGCGCGGGTTCGATTCCCGCACAAGGCAGAAACAAATGGGCAAAGTTTCTTTCACCCTAAGTGCCCCTGTTACCTAGCAGTAAATAGGTACCTGGGAGTTAGTCATCTGTCACGGGCTGCTTCCTGGTGTGTGTGTGTGTGTGTGGTGTGGGAAAAAAAAAAAAAAAAAAAAAAAGTAGTTAGTAAACAGTTGATTGACAGTTGAGAGGCGGGCCGAAAGAGCAAAGCTCAACCCCCGCAAAAACACAACTAGTAAACACACACACACACACACACACACACACACACACACACACACACACACACACACACACACACACACACACACACACACACACACACACACACACACACACACACACACACAAGGGGGAACTCTGACACCCGAGTTTCCAAGAAGAGTCTCAAGGTTTGGTACACCAATGCTGATGGGGTAGCCAATAAAGCAGAAGAGATAAAAGAAAGAGTTAGTGAGGCAGACCCAGACATAGTGGCAATAGTGGAAACTAAAATAAATGGCATGATCTCGGATGCAATCTTTCCAGAGGGGTACCAGGTGATAAGAAAAGAAAGGACACAGAGACAGGGAGGAGGAGTGGCACTACTAATAAAGCGGAAATGGAAGTTTGATGAGCTGGAAAATTCGGGTACCAATGAAAGCACAAGCTTCATACATGGAACTCTGACAGTGGATGGGAAGAAGATTGTAATCTTGATACTCTACAATCCCCCACCAAACAGTAGAAGGCCCAGGCAGGAGTACGAGGACAGCAACAAGACATGTATGGATGAACTGCAGAGGGCAGCAACTTTAGCGCATAGAATGAGAGCGAAGCTGCTGGTCATGGGGGACCTAAATCACGGAGAGATAAATTGGGAAACGAGAAATCCCCATGGCGGGGAGGAGACCTGGGGAGCGAAGCTGGTAGACGTTATTGACAGGAATTTCCTAACACAGCATGTGAAAGAAGATACTAGGGAAAGAGGAGGGGATACGCCCAGCCTATTAGATCTCATTATCACTCAGAATGTAGAAGACATCGAGCAGTTGGAACATGAAATACCACTAGGAGCTAGTGACCATTGTGTCCTAGTCTTTGACTACATGATGGAGCTTAAAATTGTGACCAAAGGACAAGAGGTCCGGGAAAGGAGACTTGATTACAGAAAAGGGGACTACAGAAGGATAAGGGACTACCTGGGAGAAGTGCAGTGGGAGGAAGAACTTAGAGGAAAAACAGTGCAAGGTATGATGAACCAAGTCATATTGAAATGCAAGGAGGCTGAAGATAGATTTATTCCAACAATAAAGGAAAAAAGCAGGAGGGAATATAATAACCCATGGTTTAATAGACAGTGTCAGGAAGCAAAGGTGAGAAGCAGGAGGGAGTGGAGGAAGTACAGAAGACAAAGGACAGAGGACAACAGGATTAGATGTAACAGAGCTAGGAAGGATTACATTAACATAAGACGAGTGTCGGAAAGAAATTATGAGAACGATATTGCAGTCAAAGCGAAAAAGCAACCAAAATTACTACATAGCCATATAA
This sequence comes from Procambarus clarkii, assembly GCF_040958095.1. Classification (NCBI taxonomy): domain Eukaryota; kingdom Metazoa; phylum Arthropoda; class Malacostraca; order Decapoda; family Cambaridae; genus Procambarus; species Procambarus clarkii. Next base: position 43,703,488 of record NC_091165.1, on the reverse strand, counting down.
GAAGGAAGACGTCGGTAAATGACCAAGTGACAAGACTGAGGAAAACAGAAGGGGCATATACAGAAAGCGACAAGGAAATCTGCGAGGTACTGAATGCAAAATTCCATGGAGTGTTCACAACCGAGCCTGAGCAGCTCCCATTGTTAGAAGAGATTACCCAAGATGAAAGTCTATCGGATATAGAGGTGACAGCAGAGGATGTAATGAAACAGTTGACAACACTGGATGCAAATAAAGCTGTTGGACCAGACAAAGTATCACCGTGGATACTCAAAGAGGCAGCGCAGGCTCTCAGCGTGCCTCTGGCAATGATCTTTAATGAGTCACTTATGTCGGGAGAATTGCCCAGTTGCTGGAAGGAGGCAAATGTCGTACCGATTTTCAAAAAGAGTGATAGGGAGGAGGCACTTAACTACAGACCCGTATCACTGACAAGCATCCCCTGCAAAATACTTGAAAGAATAATTAGGCTAAGACTTGTTGAGCACCTGGAGAGCATTGGGTTTGTAAACAAGCACCAACTTGGGTTCTGGACAGGGAAATCATGCCTAACAAACCTTTTAGAATTCTATGATAAAGTAACAAGGATAAGGCAGGACAGAGAAGGCTGGGCAGACTGCATATTTCTTGACTGCCAAAAGGCCTTTGATACGGTACCGCACATGAGACTGCTATACAAACTTGAGAGGCAGGCAGGAGTAAGCGGAAAGGCCCTAGTATGGGTGAAGAACTACCTAACAGGAAGGAGCCAGAGGGTAATGGTAAGGGGCGAAAAGTCGGACTGGCGAACAGTAACAAGTGGAGTACCTCAAGGATCGGTGCTGGGACCAATCCTCTTTCTAATTTACGTAAATGATATGTTTACAGGAGTGGAATCATACATGTCAATGTTTGCAGATGACGCAAAATTAATGAGAAGAGTTGTGACAGACGAGGATTGTAGGATCCTCCAAGAGGACTTAAACAGGCTGCAGAGATGGTCAGGGAAATGGCTACTGGAGTTTAACACCAGTAAATGTAAAGTTATGGAAATGGGATCAGGTGACAGGAGACCAAAGGGACAGTACACAATGAAGGGGAACAGCCTACCTGTAACGATTCGAGAAAGAGACCTGGGAGTGGATGTGACACCTAATCTAACTCCTGAGGCACATATAAATAGGATAACGACAGCAGCGTACTCTACACTGGCGAAAATTAGAACTTCATTCAGAAACCTAAATGAGGAAGCTTTTAGGGCGCTTTACACTGCCTACGTGAGACCCGTCTTAGAGTATGCCGCGCCATCATGGCGCCCCCACCTGAAGAAACACATAAAGAAACTGGAGAAGGTTCAGAGGTTCGCGACGAGGCTTGTCCCAGAGTTACGAGGGATGGGATATGAAGAGCGGCTGAAGGAACTGAACCTTACGACACTAGAGAAAAGAAGGGAGAGAGGAGATATGATAGGGACATATAAAATACTCAGGGGAATTGACAAAGTGGAAATAGATGAAATGTTCACACGTAATAATAACAGAACGAGGGGACATGGGTGGAAACTGGAAACTCAGATGAGTCACAGAGATGTTAGGAAGTTTTCTTTTAGCGTGAGAGTAGTAGAAAAATGGAATGCACTTGGGGAACAGGTTGTGGAAGCAAATACTATTCATACTTTTAAAACTAGGTATGATAGGGAAATGGGACAGGAGTCATTGCTGTAAACAACCGATAGCTAGAAAGGCGGGATCCAAGAGTCAATGCTCGATCCTGCAAGCACATATAGGTGAGTACATATAGGTGAGTACATATAGGTGAGTACATATAGGTGAGTACACACACACACACACACACACACACACACACACACACACACACACACACACACACACACACACACACACACACACACACACACACACACACACACACACACACACAGAATGACAGAGAGGTGTGTGAAGAACTCAACAAGAGGTTCCAGGAGGTCTTCACAATAGAACAAGGTGAGGTCACTGTGCTAGGAGAAAGGGAGGTAAACCAGGCGGCCTTGGAAGAGTTCGAAATTACGAGAGAGGAGGTCAAGAGACACCTGCTGGATTTGCATGTTATAAAGGCTGTTGGTCCAGATGGGATCTCACCATGGATACTGAAAGAGTGTGCAGAGGCACTTTGCTTGGCACTCTCCATAGTGTGTGTAGTAAGTCACTGGAGACGGGAGACCTACCAGAAATATGGAAGACGGCGAATGTGGTCCCAATATACAAAAAGGCGACAGGCAAGAGGCACTGAACTACAGGCCGGTGTCCTTGACTTGTATACCATGCAAGGTGATGGAGAAGATCGTGAGAAAAAACCTGGTAACACATCTGGAGAGAAGGGACTTCGTGACAAATCGCCAACATGGGTTCAGGGAGGGTAAATCTTGCCTTACAGGCTTGATAGAATTCTACGATCAGGTGACAAAGATTAAGCAAGAAAGAGAGGGGTGCGCGGGTTGCATTTTCTTGGATTGTCGGAAAGCCTTTGACACAGTACCGCATAAGAGGCTGGTACATAAGCTGGAGAAACAGGCAGGTGTAGCTGGTAAGGTGCTCCAGTGGATAAGGGAGTATCTAAGCAATAGGAACCAGAGAGTTACGGTGCGGGGCGAGACCTCCGATTGGCGTGAAGTCACCAGTGGAGTCCCACAGGGCTCTGTACTCGGTCCTATCTTGTTTCTGATATATGTAAAGGATCTCCCGGAGGGTATCGATTCATTTCTCTCAATGTTTGCGGACGATGCTAAAATTATGAGAAGGATTAAAACAGAAGAGGACTGTTTGAGGCTTCAAGAAGACACAGACAAGCTGAAGGAATGGTCGAACAAATGGTTGTTAGAGTTTAACCCAACCAAATATAATGTAATGAAGATAGGTGTAGGGAGCAGGAGGCGAGATACAAGGTATTATCTGGGAGAGGAAATTCTTCAGGAGTCAGAGAAGGAAAAAGACTTGGGGGTTGATATCACGCAAGACCTGTCTCCTGCAGCACATATCAAGTGGATAACATCAGCGGCATATGCCAGGCTGGCCAACATACGAACGGCATTCAGAAACTTGTGTAAAGAATCATTCAGAACTTTGTATACCACATATGTCAGGCCAATCCTGGAGTATGCAGCCCCAGCATGGAGTGCATATCTAGTCAAGGATAAGACTAAAATGGAAAAGGTTCAAAGGTTTGCCACCAGACTAGTACCCGAGCTGAGAGGTATGAGCTACGAGGAGAGACTACGGGAATTAAACCTCACTTCGCTGGAAGACATAAGAGTTAGGGGGGACGTGATCACCACATTCAAGATTCTGAAAGGAATTGATATGGTACATAAAGACAGTCTATTTAACACAAGGGGAACATGCACAAGGGGACACAGGTGGAAACTGAGTGCCCAAATGAGCCAAATATTAGAAAGAACGTTTTTAGTGTCAGAGTGGTTGACAAATGGAATGCATTAGGAAGTGATGTGGTGGAGGCTGACTCCATACACAGTTTCAAGTGTAGATATGATAGAGCCCAATAGGCTCAGGAATCTGTTCACCTGTTGATTGACGGTTGAGAGGCAGGACCAAAGAGCCAGAGCTCAACCTCTGCAAACACAACTAGGTGAGTACACACACACACACACACACTATCACCTGTTGATTGACGGTTGAGAGGCGGGACCAAAGAGCCAGAGCTCAACCCCCGCAAGCACAACTAGGTGAGTACACACACACACACACACACACACACACACACACACACACACACACACACACACACACACACACACACACACACACACTATCACCTGTTGATTGACGGTTGAGAGGCGGGACCAAAGAGCCAGAGCTCAACCCCTGCAAGCACAACTAGGTGAGGACAACTAGGTGAGTTAACACACACACACACACACAGTTGATTGACAGTTGAGAGGCGGGACCAAAGAGCCAAAGCTCAACCCCCGCAAGCACAATTAGGTGAGTACAATTAGGTGACTACACACACACACACACACACATCTCAATATACAACTCCGTGTGGCTCACTTGGGAACGAGGCTTGACATGCTACCCTTTTGACGGCTCACACATCACATCCTCTCCCCACACCTTCCCACGCCTTACACTGTCCCATGACACCCCCTACCCCTCCCCCTATACACAAACACCCCCGTACTCAACACACACACACACACGCACACACACGCACACGCACACACACACACACACACACACACACACACACACACACACACACACGCACACGCACACGCACACGCACACACACACTCGCACGCACACACACACTTAACTTAACTACACTTAAGCACTTAACTACAGACCCGTATCACTGACAAGCATCCCCTGCAAAATACTTGAAAGAATAATTAGGCTAAGACTTGTTGAGCATCTGGAGAGCATTGGGTTTGTAAACAAGCACCAACATGGGTTCTGGACAGGGAAATCATGCCTAACAAACCTTTTAGAATTCTACGATAAAGAAACAAGGATAAAACAGGACAGAGAAGGCTGGGCAGACTGCATATTTCTTGACTGCCAAAAGGCCTTTGATACGGTACCGCACATGAGACTGCTATACAAACTTGAGAGGCAGGCAGGAGTTAGCGGAAAGGCCCTAGTATGGGTGAAGAACTACCTAACAGGAAGGAGCCAGAGGGTAATGGTAAGGGGCGAGAAGTCGGACTGGCGAACAGTAACAAGTGGAGTACCTCAAGGATCGGTGCTGGGACCAATCCTCTTTCTAATTTAC